>NW_020799098.1:4385543-4398157 GCF_003259725.1 Athene cunicularia | reverse complement strand
CTGGCACCCATCAAAGCCTTTCTCAGAAGGGCATGCGTTTAAAATGATCTTTTTTTTTTTTTTTTTTTTTTTTTTAAGGTATACTTTCACCAAAAGTTTTCTGATTAAACAAACAAATATACAAAAATCTAAAAAGCTCAGCCTTTCTGATTTAGGCAGCTGCTCTCAGAGGAAGCCAACGCACTCTGGAGTTCTTCCCCCTAACCCAGGCAGCTCCCTGAAATGCCCCAGTCAAGTTTCCCCAAGAGCACTGATGACAAAGAGCAGGTCTACAGGTGACTCAGCACAGACGTGGACTGAATTTATTTTTTTAAGTACTTTCTGGACTCCTCAAAGATCCTGGACTGGCTTAGCTTTTAAATTTGTTCCTCTTCTAAATACCTGCAGTTCACAGAGATTAATCCAGTAATCTATGGCCTTAAGAAGGGTAAGAGCTCAAACAGATCCCTTCGCTTGGCATTTCCCACTGTGCAGGTGGCTCCCTACTCATCAAGAGAGGCATAACATCACCCTTGAGAGGTGCTGAGCATGGCTTGTGTAGGGAGCCTTGGAACCTTGGTGACATGCACACCATTCGAGTGGGGAGCTGTTTGTGAAGCTCTAATGCCTGTTTCAGGGATCTGAAATAAATGTTCTGAATCTAACTGTGAACCAACCTCTTAGAAAGCTTGAAAAAAAAAACCAAACAACAACACAAACACAATGCACCTTGCATCTTGTCAGCATGAGATTTGGTGCAAGCACAACCTAAAAGAGAAAACTCAAAGGCTGTGAAAATTACTCTATTATTATAATATAGTAGTTGCAGTTGAGAAAAGTTATGTTGCCCTGTTACTATGACAACTTATTTAAACCTTCCTATTACGAGCTGGATCATGAAAAAAAAAAAAAAAAAAAAGAGAGAGAGAAAATTAGTGGTGAACTCCTTTCTATAAGTTCTTTTTTTTTTTTTTTTTTTATCCTGGGATATTATGCAAAGTGTTATAAATATTTATAAGTATTTAACTTAATCAGCAATGCCTATGAAACTAATTATTCTATTAGTAGGAGCATTCAGGTACCGGGCCTGAATGGGAAGATTCATTCTGTGAACAAGGGTGGGACAAGAAGAGTATGGAGGAGGGAGAAATACTTCTTTCACTGTTTCCACAGTGATAAGTGATGTTTAGTTTAATAACTTAAAAATTCAGAAGTCTTTCCTTCTCCAAGTGAAGCAGTTTCCCTACTGTTATTTTACTTTTGTTGTACTGTGCAGGCATCCTCTCTAGATTGCCTTGAAAAGTTGGTGGGTTCACTGTTTGAAAGAATGAATATAATTGAAAAAGAAGGAGTGTATTTGCAAACAATCTACTAGGGGAAAAAAAAACATAATATGAATATGTTCTCTTGTATTTTAGCAAGTTGAAAAGTGAAAGCATGGCATCCCAAATTCATCATGAACTAAATGAATGAGATTTTATACCTTTGGAGGGCCAAAGTTTAGGTAGATGTTGTGATATAATGATTGTGTGCCACCCATGTGCCCAGATAAGCATTTAAGACATCCTCATATGCAAAATATATACCATAAGACCAATTCTTTACATGCTTACACATAATCATGGTAACTACAGCCTAATCAGACCTTGACCTATGGCCATCTTAGTGGACAGACTCCCAAAGAATTATGGGAGCAAAAATGGACAATTTCATCATGCTGTATCTTCTGAAAGATGCGGGTCAAAAGCAGTGCTCATTACTGCTATTACGTGTTTTGAGATTTCTTATTACTTTTTTCTTTAAATATATAACTGAAGGCTCAGCTTCAATATATGTCAAGTCTCATCTGAGACTTCCAGCTATCTCTTCTAGACATTTGATAAATACTTCACTTATATGATAAATACGCTAGATATTTGATAATTACCCTCTGGTACTCCAGCCTCAGGAACTGTCTCTTTCTACCCCTGCTCCTTCGCATGGGGTTTCATTTTCACAGAATCACAGAATCACCTAGGTTGGAAAGGACCCTGGAGATCATCTAGTCCAACCGTTCTCCTAGCACAGTTCCCACCTACAGCATATCCTTAAGCTCCAAATCGACCCTACTCCTGAACACCTCCAGGGATGGGGACTCTACCACCTCCCTGGGCAGCCCATTCCAACAGCCAACAACCCCTTCTGCAAAGAAATGCTTCCTAATATCTAGTCTGAACTTTCACTGGTGCAACTTGAGGCCATTCCCTCTTGTCCTGTCACTTTCTCCTAGGCTAAAGAGACTCATCCCCAGGTCTCTGCACCCTCCTTTCAGGGAGCTGTAGAGGGTGATAAGGTCTCCCCTCAGCCTCCTCTTCTCCAGACTAAACAGTCCCAGTTCCCTCAGCCGCTCCCCATAGGACGTGTGCTCTAGACCCTGCACAAGCTTTGTACTTTTAACCATGTATGAAGCACTCCTTCATCCACTTATGAGGAATAACACTTTCACAGAATGCCGTAAAATCTTTGCATCTTGGGTCACATTTGGGCAACAACCCAGCTTTTCCTTAGATTTCCCTTTCTGGGTCACGCCAATACAGTTGTCCTATTATTTACTGTTCCCTTCCTTAAAGGAGTCTGTGATCAACCCTGTCTCCAAAGCCCAGGAGGAGGAGATAGCACACTCAGTCCTGTACCTGAAATTAGGTAGTTTTGGGAAGGTTCTTGGACTCTCAACAGATCTGGAGTGTATTAAAGCCCCTATTTCAATAAAATATAATGTTGTTCGGAAGTGGTTAAGAGGATGAATTTCAAATGAAGAATAATTTCCACATCAAAGATTTCTCAATACAAAACCCTATTTAAAATGCATCTAAGTAGTCAGTTGTTTATAGTTCATTGTACTGCAAAGATTTTATATGCAGCCTATCCAGCAGAATCTCTGGCTGCAAGTATGTACATATAATTGATACTGTGCTTGAAGAGGTACAAAAATGATAACAGAGTTTAATACATGTCATCTGCACTCTCAAGAGTATTGTCCATGTTTAGTAGATGGCATATATTTTTCAGTTGACTTCCATAGTGAAGTGCAGCTGTGGGTTTGTGTCAAATCAATAAAGACTTAATTACAGTAAATGTAAAAGAATTATGAATAAATGTAGTACAAACTAAGTGTTTGATAAAAGTGCCTAAGCTCTAGAAATGAACCAGGAAAACTTGGGGGGGTGGGGGGGTGGGGAATGATGGGATAGAGGGCAAATCAAAAATAGAAATTCCTCCCCAAAAGTCCCAAGAAACCTTCTGTTCAAATTCTTTCTTATAATGAAAGCCCTTTGCTCATTTGCTGTTTCTCTGTAATGATCAATTTACATTCATACAGATAGAAAGGAGTAGATCCTCGTTTGGTTTAAACTGATGCTAATCCAGTGACCTTGATGGAGCTCTACGAGGTTCTGTTGTGAAACATCCCAGAATAAGCCCAGAAATCCCATAACAGTTCATGATGGTGTTTAGCAAGGAAATTTTCCGGTACTGGGCAAGTGTGGGGGCTTTTAAAATTATTTTCTTTTTCCCTTTTTAACATTTAACAGCCAAAAAAATTTTCAAAATGAGACATTATAGAGAATATACCTTCTTTGGACTTCTTTTTGAAACTGGATCTGAACGAGATGCTCTGTCCTCAGGTCTGGCTTAGTAAAATAAGCAGCACCAAAACACAGGCTATAGAGCATCAGGCCTCTGAGCATGCAGACTTCATTAACTCTTGCCATGCTCCTGCAAAGAATTTTCATCTGGACCAAACGGTGCTTTCCCTTGCACATGATTCAAAAGATAGCATCATGGAAGGACTGCTTTGAACAGGAGAGGGAAAGACCACCTTCTCAACAAGACACTGGCTTCTTTTACTTTATACTATGGGCACCCTATTCTTAGAGAACCCCATTGGCTGGTGTGAATTTCAGTGTGATTTTCAAGCTTAGAATAAAACCTTACTTGTACAAAGGGCAGATGTGCCTTATACACAGCTTATAGTTGTACTGTTTTATAAGAATGACAAAAGAATGATTTAAAAAAAGTGTCAACCTGGTCATCGCTCCTCTTAGGGAAAAAGCTGCATCTGCTGTTGATGCTGTAGAACTGAATTAACTTGCAGAAAATGAGACTCTTGTCTGCTTCCAGCTGCTTTCCTGCATGTGTTTGACAGCATGCTGTGTGTAGCCATGGCACTCTGTCTATATTTTACAGAATGAGTCTGACGTCCAAAGTGCTTCCCATATCTGATATTCACATATTCTGGCTGAATTCTTCAATTGACACCTGATAGTATACTGAGGCTGCCTAAAACTTTGTCACCCCTCGTAGATGCCAGAACAACATCACAGGAATGGCTGAGATTGGAAGGGACCTCTGGGGGTTGTCTAGTCTAATTGTCCTTGCTCAAAGCAGGGACAGGTAAATATTGTTCAGGGCTGTGTCCCGTTTCATTTTGAGTATCTGCAAGGACGGAGACTCCACAACAACTCTGAACAACCTGCTGCACTGTCTGATGACCCTCACAGTAAAAAAGATTCTTCTTATGCTTAGATAGAATTTTCTGCATTTCAAATTGTGCCCATTACCTCTTTTCCTGGCTCTGGGCACCCCTGAGAAGAGTTTTGTGGCTCTGTTTTGTTTATTCCCCCCATCAGGTACTGTTAAGATCCACCTAAGCTCTGTCATCTTCAGGCTGAACAGTCCCAGCTCTTTCAGTCTCTCCTTATATGAGAGATGTTCCAAGTCCTTATATATCTTTGCAGGTCCTCAGGAATCGTAGTTGCTTACCACAGAGCATTTTCATGAGGGCAGTGAATAGACAAGAAGAGATAGGGGTCTCCACAGGGGACCGCATCCACCAGCTGTGCAAGTAGGCATTCCTTCAAGGCATGAGCTGCCTTGAGGTCCTCCAAATCCTGAGAAAAGCAGCATGAGCCTACCCAGAGAAATACTCCAGCAGCCAAGTGCTGTGGACCAGCAATAAATTTGGCTCAAACCCTTTCCTAAGGATCCTTGTGTACAGCAATAAAAACCCAGCTTTTGTCACCAATGCTTGTTCTGTCACACTCCTTATTATATCTTGCTTTTTATAAAACCAATGTATATACTTGGGAGAATCTTAGTTCTCTTTTCTAAAGGGTCAGAATCTAAAATCTAGCATGATATCCTTTGGATGAGGGAATACGATCTTTCACTTTAGGTTTTTATCTGTGTGTGTGTGTAAAGGATGACCCTACATAGCTACAGTAGGTGCATAAGTGCTTTTTTATTGTCAAGGGAGGGTAACAGAAGGTAACACGGTCTGCCAAAGCCAGTCACACTGGATCGGGGCTTCAGTTTACAGCTCTAGATGTTGCGAAGTTTACAAATATGAAAAAGTGTACCCTAGGGTACAGAATGCCTCTAAATGGCACTATTCTGTTGGGCTCAGTTTCTCCACTGCACAGCACACATTTCCCCAAGCTCTGCAGCAGGAAAACCAGCAAAAGAAGAGTCATTGAAAGGACAAGGCCCAGATAGGAGAAAGTGGCTATGGGTGTACAGTAGGTTGCCATTTTTTCTCCCATATAACTAATAACACTTCTTGTCATTATTGAGAAAATATGTGTTAAATGTCTCTGTGTGTGTGTGTGTGTGTGTAATGGACTCTGTTTTTTTGTTAATTTTCTTTTAAATGAAAGTCATTCCAGATATTCTATGGAGAAGAGACTACAAGAAAAATGAACACAGAGATAGTCAACTACAAGACAGCTGTAGTATTCTTTTTTATATCAGTGGCACGTAAAAAAAGACTGAAAACATAATCACATGGCTGGATTTGAGATGCCAAGCGATACATAAGAAAACAGCAAAATCTGGTGGTTGATCTGAAGCAGAGTTCTTGGTAGATTCAGCCATTTCCTCTCGTTACTTCTTTTGGTGTAGAAGACATTTCTCCTCGCTGCAGTTCAGGCAGATAGTTATAGCACACATTACACACATGGATTCCAAAGGCATGGATTTCAGTGGGACTATATGCATATGTTTAAGAGCACAGGTCATCTCCGATTTGATTGAAGGGTTGCAAGCTAGAAAGGGAAAGCAAAAGGAGTTCTTTCATACTACATTTCTTAAGGTCAGTTTCCTGCACGTTCTTAACATTCACTTTTGATAACTGCTTTTCCTTTAAATATGCACATCTAAATTCTTACCAATGATCCTTTCACACAAGCACTTTGATCCTTCCTGCCCTCCCTGGAAAACAAACTATCTTCCCTCTCCAGTTACTTGGCAACGTGAGGTAGCAGCTTTAAGGACCATATCCTGAGTTTATTCTCCCCTGTGTAGTCACATAGTTTTCAAATAAAAGGAAACACTCATGTAAAGAAGAAAAGCTTGGGAAACAAAGACACAGATTATGAGGTTTAAAGCTGACAGAGAAACAACGGGAGGAATTGTACAGCCATTAAAAACCTTCAGGAATTTTCAGGTTTGAGGAGGTGGCACCACCCCCATGATTCTCTTATCAGCTCTCCTTCCTTTTATGTGAGAGCTGCAAACCTGAGCACATTGTTTTCTTTCGGGTTTGGTGGATTTCTTTTCACATGTTTATCTTATCAGTTGGTCTTCTGGCAAGCAGCTAACAAATAAATGCATGATTAATAAATGGGCAAGAGAATCAATAAGTCATAGCTGGTGGCTGGAATGTAGGACAACGGGATTCTCTCCCTGTCTCTGTCAGAAATTTGTTATATGTCTTTGAACAGGGACCTTAACTTCTCCTCTTCAGCTAATACTTCTTTACAAAGGGTGGTTATTCCAATAAGTGACTTAGGTGTCACACACACACAAAAATCTGGATGCCTCAATTAAGCAGTTGCCCCTTTTAGGTACCTGGCATGGTCTCCAAACCCTGAAGGACTGTCTGAGCATGCACACTCTGAACAGGGAGACGTACAAATCTTGCCAATACAAATGTTAAATACAGGTCTTCTTGTGAAAATATGCTTTTCTCCACGTCTTAGTAAGCAGCTAGGATTTAAGGGAGATGCCACACTCATGCAAAGCCAGGAATCTCCTCCAAGCACAGGCAAACATGACTGCTTGTTCTGTTTTGTTTGACAGCCTTCAGCAGAGCTGTGATATTGGAGGTGGTGTCACTAGCTAGTTTTGATGGAACAGAGAGTTCAACCAGCGTGCTGAAGACACGCTCCTTTCCTTAGCCTCAGGGAATTGCCAGGAAAGTACTAAATATCAGGCTGGCAGACACAATAAGAGGATGAAGAACTTCCTTTTTTTCTCAGTAGTTTCAACAGAGTAGGTATCTTAAGATTATTTTTTTCCCCTTTTAGATATAATAGTCCAATATTTATATTATGTGGAAAGGAAGAAACCTGGAAAGTAATCCAAAGCCTCCCCCACCCAAACAGGCAAAGACTGCACATGAGGCTACAAAGCCATGTTAATGTTTTTTTCTTAATGTACCTTTCCCTTCTCCTGAAAAGGGTTTTGTAGAAAACAGTGCAGCTTCACTGGAAAACATGGATCATGTTTCCAGCCGAGGTCCTGGACCTTAAGATCACAAACTGAAAAAGTGTTTTCCCAAGAGCAGAAAAACGAACAATAAAAGTCCTTTGCATTTAATAATTCCAAATACCATGGGTACCTCTACATTTTAATTACACTGCTTTTGTGGATCAGCTTACAAAAGTATCTCTTCATTCCTTCTAATAAAAACAGAGCAGATGAGAGACACATCTGCTTTACTTAAATCTTCTGTGAATGATGGATATTGAGTAAAGGTCTCGTCTAGGAGAACAATCTTCTAACTGAGCATTGTACTATCAAAAAACATCACTTCAGAGCATCGATTTCTAACTAAAGGAATCACTTCTGAATTATAATTATAACCACATATTTTAAAACATTCAGCACTGGAACATGATGTTTGACATTTTTATACATCTGGGTATACGTATAGCTCTTTTTAAAGACAGAAATAATCCTCTCATCTGTTTTTTCCTTCAATATTTTTCATCTTGAAATCATAATGTGAGAGATTCCCATAATATCAGAAAGATATTTTAAAAAGAAAGCAAAAAGCTAAACCAACATAAAAGGACTGTGTAATTCTGCTGTGCAGTCAACAGCAGAGGTTTATGAAGTTCGGAAGTATTTTAACCTTGCAACAGAGAGGAAGGTCCTTCACATCCGTTGTTTCTATTACAGAGAAACATTGTTCTAAGCACACTAAAACCACATTGATAAGCAGCCCTTACAACAGAAAATACTCCAATCTACTTATGCAAGAGAATAAAACAAGGGGCAAGAAAGATAGTATGCCCATAATAGGCCGAGACATGGAAAAATGAAATAATATATCTGAGGTCTCAGATGAATCCCCTCTGTGTCAATGGGGAAAGCCCACACATTGCATATCATGTCACCTTAACACAAGCATTTAAATAGGTCTGAAATACCCATTTCTCCCAAATACCTATAGTCAAGATGATTCATCTGTTGATATTCATATTAGAGCAAGATAAAACTAGGTGAAAGGATTCTTAATCCTGAAGCCAGCTTGATGGCCTTTATCTCAAGGTGCCCTCTTCCCGCAGGTGATGGCTTCTCCTGCTTTGTTTAAGGAGAGTCTGAGCCAGGAAGGAGACCTTTTCCTGTATCATAACTGTGTCAAAAGACCAGAATACAAAATTCTGCATTCATTCTGAAAAAGCAGAAGAGAAATCTCAAGTTGCACCACTCTAGACTTTTTTCCAAAACTATTAAGAACTGCTAAGCATTCTCACAGACACAAACATCAATGTAAAGCGTCAAGTCACAGCAGCAGAAACTCATATCATTTAACTTAAGATGTCTTAACTGAAAACCTAGAGTTTCTGCATCATTTGGACATATAGAGAATAACTGGGCACACCTACATTAAGTATTAATAATTCCTCACTGACCACATAAGGGCTGCAGATTCCTAATTTTGAATTTCGGTTTAGCAGTCAGATGACTGAATATACACTGGGTCAATACCCCACCTCATTTTTTACTGGGAGAAAAGAAGCAGAATTCTGAAAAAGGCGACTCTGTTTCCATTCCCCTTACTGCATCTTTGGTGTTGCTGAAATAAGAACAGAATAAATTCAACTTCAAAATTTCAAGGTGGAATAGAAAGGCAGCAAAATAACTTTGATTAAGAAAAGGAAAAGTACCAAAGAACTACCAATTTAAGTACATCATCAATTTTACTTCCTCTACAGAAGCTAAATATTTCCAAGGGCACAACGTTGTGCCTTTTCTTTTGTCAAGTGAAAGGGTATTATGGCAGTCAAAGGATTCTATTCAGCGCTCCCCGCACTAAGTGTTCCAGTCTTCATGTGAATGTATAGTGTTTGTGCTGAACCAAAACAAATGAAGAATGAATACATATTATCAAGAAGCAGTTCCATAATAAGAAGGAAAGTGGAGATAGCGGAGAGAGTATTAAAGAAAACAAACCAAGTAAACACACACAAATGAAATAAAAGCAGAAATGAAAAAACAACCACGCTTTACATGACTACTGAGCAAGTACTATTATATTTATTTATGTTGTTGACATTCACTATGTTTTCCTGTGAGATATCCCACACCTCTCTAAGTTCACAAAGATCTGAAATACATTAACAAGTTCACAGTATGATAATAAGATATTAGGTCTAGTTACTCTGCATGGATACAGTTTCTAAAACCTCACACAACAATATTTCAGCCATGCATAGCCAGAAATAAAGCAGGCAAATGAGGCATTTGTTTTTGTTTTTTTTTTTACCATATTACTTCTCTTGCAGTTATTCAGGTCCCTGGTCATGAAGTCTAACCATGATATAGTTTAAAAATTGACACAGAATGCAGCGTGCATTGAAATGCTTACATTTTCTAGTACCCAACAGCGACTCACTATTAATTCCCACAGTTAAAAAACAACCCCTAAGGCTACTGAAATTCCTATACTGCTTCCCAAACCACATTTTAAATCCATTTCCCTCTATATCCATATCATATCTAATATGTTTTCCAGTTAAAACAGTGCCGAGTTTAAAGCTCAGTACTAATGTAAAAATGAACTGACATGGAAAAAATCTGTACTTATTCTGCAAAACTCACACAAACACACTTCATCCTGACAAAATTTCAAAGGAAAAAGAAATCTTTAGCAGCTTCATATGTTTGGAGTAAAATTTATACTTTTTTTTTTTTTTTTTTTTATTGCTGTTTTAGAAACTGAAGAGTTCAGTTTAATGACACTTGCCCCTTGGAAATCTGTTTTCCCCGAATAAAGGATCGGCACAAGTTTACAAATAAAAACTCCTGATTGCACAAGGATCTGTATTTACCATGTAGGTGCAGATCTTCTCAGGAAAGAGAAAAAAGATGTGGAAGAACATTATCTGTGAGCTCCCATGTTGGCAGACACATGAGCATCCCGCCTTCTCATTTAGACCAGGGCTTTTATGATGTTGTATGGAGTGTTTAGAAAAAGTGATTTCTTGCAACCTGTTGTGATTTAACCCAGCAGGCAGCTGAGCACCTCACAGCCCTGGCTCGTTCCCCACAGCACAATGGGTGTGGTGGTTTGACCTTGGCTAAATACCAGGTACCCAACAAGTCACTCTATCACTTCTCCCCCTTCCCTCTTTTTTTCCTCAACAGAGCAAAAAGAGGAAAAAAAAAAAATAGATAGGACAAAAACAACCCTTGTGGGTAAAACAAAAGCAATTTTAATGTAAGCAAAGTGAAGCAAAGGTCTGCACGTGGAAGCAAAAAGAAAACAGATTTATTCTCCACTTCCCACAAACAGTCGCTGTGGGGCTTTCTCAGGATCAGGGCTCCCATACGTGGGGTGGTTGCCTCGGAGGACCAAGGGTGACCCCATCCCCTTCCTCCTTTCTCTCATCCTTATACTGAGCAGATGTCAGATGGTCTGGAATATCCCTTGGGTCAGTTGGGGTCAGTTATCCTGGCTGTCCCCCCTCCCAAGACCTTGCCCACCCCATCCCGCTGCAGGGGGAAATGCTGGAAAGAGCCTTGGTGCTGTGTAAGCACCGCTCAGCAGTACCCACCGCACCAGGGTGCTACCGACACCCTGCCAGCTCCAGCATAAACCACAGCACCGTGAGGGCTGCCGTGGGGGAAAACCAATTCCAGCTCAGCCAGACCCAGTACAGTGGGAGAGAGAATTGAGGAATAAGAGTGAGAAAACACACGGGGTGAGAAAAAGACACTTTGATAAATAAAAGAAGCAAACAAATAAACAAGCAAACAAAACATGCTGAGCATCACATCATATGGTCTGGAATATCCCTTTGGTCAGTTGGGGTCAGCTGCCTCAGCTGTGTCTCCTCCCTGCCCTTGTGCACCCCCAGCCCACTCACTCACGGGGCAGCACGAAAAGCAGAAAAGGCCTTGGCACTGTGAAAGTGCTGCTCAGCAATACTAAAACATCTCTACATTATCCATGCTGTTTTGGTCACAAATCCAAACCACAGCAGCGTAAGGGCTACTATGAAGAAAATTAACTCTATCCCAGCCAGAACAAGTACCCCTGTGCACAGAGTGTCTGTGGAGTGCATTCTTCACAGAAGTGGGCTTTGATTTGAGGGGAAAATAGTCAACTGGTTATCTCTTCTTCCCAAACAACATGATATCCCCCTTCTAAGGACTATGAAGATAATACTTCCCATGATCTCTATGAAAAATAAGATATATGAATGGTACATTAACTAGATTATCCAAACCAGCCACCTGTCTCCTGAAATGGGGATTTCGTCTCTATTTTCCTTTCTGAATAAGTGGGAAAATCTCCCTCAGTTTGAAGATAATGATAAAACATTTGAAACATTTTCACTAGCAAATCCCTTTCACACTTGAAGTTCAAATGTGAGCATGAAGAAAATGTTTAAGATAAAAAATGATTCTAAATAGCTGTGTTTATTTAAACAGCTATTTTATTTTATTTTATTTTATTTTATTTTATTTTATTTTATTTTATTTTATTTTATTTTATTTTATTTTATTTTATTTTATTTTATTTTATTTTATTTTATTTTATTTTATTTTATTTTATTTTATTTTATTTTATTTTATTTTATTTTATTTTATTTTATTTTATTTTATTTTATTTTATTTTATTTTATTTTATTTTATTTTATTTTATTTTATTTTATTTTATTTTATTTTATTTTATTTTATTTTATTTTATTTTATTTTATTTTATTTTATTTTATTTTATTTTATTTTATTTTATTTTATTTTATTTTATTTTATTTTATTTTATTTTATTTTATTTTATTTTATTTTATTTTATTTTATTTTATTTTATTTTATTTTATTTTATTTTATTTTATTTTATTTTATTTTATTTTATTTTATTTTATTTTATTTTATTTTATTTTATTTTATTTTATTTTATTTTATTTTATTTTATTTTATTTTATTTTATTTTATTTTATTTTATTTTATTTTATTTTATTTTATTTTATTTTATTTTATTTTATTTTATTTTATTTTATTTTATTTTATTTTATTTTATTTTATTTTATTTTATTTTATTTTATTTTATTTTATTTTATTTTATTTTATTTTATTTTATTTTA
>NW_020799098.1:4364122-4385493 GCF_003259725.1 Athene cunicularia | reverse complement strand
TCCCCATATATATATATATATATATATATATGTATATGTATATATATATATATATATTTATATTTATATATATATATATATATATATAAAGGCAAGCATATTTGGACATCTAAGAAACAGTCTTAAATCCTGCCTGTTTTGTTATACTTAAAGAAATCTCAAAACATGTTCATAACACAAGAAAGAGTAAAATCTTTGAATTTGAAAGATGTTCCAGGGCTTTCTTTCACAAGAATGAAGACAGGCTATTGCACCGTGACACCTGCATTAACAAATTTCTTAAGTTAATGAGGCTACCAACACCACCGTAAAGGAGTTATGCCAGTAAAAAGATGAAAGCAGGTAATATTATTTTTTCTTCTCTTCAGACTCTAAAGGAAAGTTCCGTCTCCAAACTTCAGTATTATTCTCATCATTTCTTAGTCTATTCATCCCCTCAGTGCTTTTAAGGAAGTGACCAGGGTACAAAGAATAAAGTATCCTCAAAGTGGCACCAAAAAGAAACAGCCAAAGAGCAGGCTGCTATTTTATTTCAATTTTTTGTCATCACTAAAACTTCAGTATCAAAGACAAGACAGGCAAAGGTATGAGGTTTTTGCCCTTGAAAAAAAGCTTCTCAGTTTAATTCAATTTTGTTTTATTTTAATGGGATCCTGAAAAGATATTTCTAGTCTTAAACTGGAACAGCTTCTCTCATTAAATACTGAAATGATTCTGAATATATATTCCCACAGAAAAAAAAAAGAAATTTAATTTAGTTAAATGAGAAATGTTTACATTCTTACTATTCAATACATTGTGTGGCTCAAGATAGTTTTTTTGCAAGACTTCTGTGTAGCAAATGAATTTATACTCTTGCTTTGATTTCATGATACTTATTTAAATACATATATTTTTTCATTTTTAACTGTTTAGTTAGCTCTTTAAAAAGCAGGACATATCTAGCCATGAGCCATCTAGTCATTTCCACATATGTATGCAGTATGATTTATCCGTGATGGCCCAGAATCAAAGGTTTTTTTCACTTTGAATATGACACCTTTAGCTTTAATTCAAAAACAGTATTTGTGTTGATATGGAGCTAAATATGACAAATTTGTGTGTTTGAGAGAGACATAAAAATGTCTCAGTGATTAAATCCATTTTCATATTTAGTTTCAGATTTATTTTTTTTTTTTCCTTAATAGGACAAGGATTTAATAGTGCTGTCATGGTTTTGCTTCTCCTTCCTTATAGTGTTATACGTAGGATGGAGAATCCACATTGAAATAGTCTCTTAGGCAATATCAAACACTGCTTCTTGCATGTTTTCCAGTCATATAGCTGCTTCATAAAAAGGCCCCACTTTATCAAATTTTCAAGGTAACGTCCATGGTTTCTTTGATTCAACCTTCAAGGTGTCATTCTGTCCTTTAGTTCCATCATTTATCACATCAAGGCTGACTCAGTCAACTAAGCCATTGCAGAAGTGACCTTGCTTTCACAGCTCAAAGTACCCAGCAATGTGAATTAACCACAAAAGTAAAAAAAAAAAAAAAAAAAAAAAAAAAAAAAAATTAAAACCACATTGAACTGCATACCAGGAATAATGATCTTGGGATTTTGCCTGTAAAAAATGCTATTATTCAAAAGCTCTTGTTTCTGCTTTTGCAACCCTCTGTGAGAAAATAGAATATAAAAAAATAAAAAAAAAGTTCTAGAAAGATTTGTTACTGATTATCTGAATAGTCCTTGTCCTGTGTGGGCATGCATAATATCTGTGTTGTACCATGCATAACAGACATTGATTTAAAGATCAAGCCAGTTCCTCTGAAGGGATCTAACAGTTATTACATATTGGTCTATCAATTACTACTGGAAATTTTCTTCCAGGCTCAGTGCTTGCTTAAAAAAAAAAAAAAAAAAGGAGCTCATACAGGACATCATTATACTGTTCAGAGATGCTGAGAATACTGGAGGAGGCAAGGCCTTCCTTCACGTGGTGGGCTGGAAAGCGAAGGGGATTTGAGTGGGGTTTAAGACAGACAACAAGGCTGTTGGAGAAAAGTTTAGCTGTCCTCCAAAAGAGGGTGCAAAACCTCTGAGACTTTACACTGACATGAGCCTTCAAAACTGAAGAACTTAGCAGAGTACTCAGAATATGTGGTCCCTGGAGAGTCTCTGATTGAACCTGTCCTCTTTTTGATGGAGTTTTGTCCAAGTCACCCAGTCACATTATTATACTAATAATCAAGCTGCACAATCTTAAACTACAGCTTACTGCAGTTCTTCAATATCTTTGACTGTTAAGGATCCTGACTGATGAATCTTCTCTTACAAAGTTTATATAGAAATGACATCGATCTCCTTTGAAATGAAAAACGCTGAGCTTGAAATTTGATTCTGAAAACAACAAGCAAAACCTTTAATCTACCTAAAAGATTTAAAAAAAAAAAAAAAATCGTGTCAAAGATTATCTTCTCCTATATACTTGTTCTTTTGGTATCTAATGATAATTTCTAATTCATAAAATAACTTTTAATTCATACACTTACATTTAACTGAAGACTTTTTATGTTGAACAAAATGTCTGGGATCTATTATACCACGAGATGGAATATGTAGAGGAGGAAGGGAGTTCATAGTCCATGTCTAAGTCTAATATCTCACATGCTTTTGAATGACTGGGCAACACCTTTTCATGCAGTAACAGTGACAGCAGTGGAAACAGTCCTTTGGCAGTTCAATCTGCTCTCCAAAGACATTAACTGTTGCATCTTTCAGAATGAGACAGTTGTTTTTTGGTGTTTTTTTTTTGTTTGTTTTTTTTTTTTTTTTCTTGAAATAGTAAAGATAGCGATTATTTCTGTAAAACATCCTGTATTTTATGCACACACACTTTTTCAGTTGCTTGAGATAGACTGTCAGATGCAAGAAAGTATGCTAATGGAATGGATCATAAAATGATACTAGTATTTCTAAGAACAAAACTATTTCTGTTGCTAAGCAAATTAAAGAACAAGGTGGCTGCTGCAGAATCAATAAGAATATACCATTGGACTGTTCATAGTCATGCTCGTACATCACTTGATCGTTACAAAAAATGTAAGAAGCATTTTTTTCCAAGATTAAGCCTTTGTTAAAATGGTGCATTTGTAAGCAGAAAAAAACCCTTTGTATAATTCTTCCATGTTAATTTCTCTTTCAACTGTGACAACATTGAAAGTTTTTCTTGGAAGGTCCGTTTCTGATGTCTCAAATTATAGAAATATCAAAATATTTCCAGTAGTTTTTCACTTCTACACACGTAAGGTGGGTTTCTGCTTCATTATTTTTTAAGACAGGAAGGAGCTCACACAGAAATTTTGGAAAACAAGAAAAAGAACTATTGTTGACAATATATCGATTCATACCTAAAAAAAAAAAAAAAAAGCTGAACTCCAAACTTTAAGACACCATTTTGTCTACAAAATTTTTAAAAAGTGGAATAAGAGGAAAGATGCAAAAGCAACGTAAATAATTATAATTTGATCTTGAAGGTAACGTAAAGAAGTTTTTCATTCTTTGCATTGGCTAAAATAGTAACAGAATTCAGAAAACTTGAATAATGCAAACACTGAGGTGTGCCTCTAAAAGATCATCTCACAGGAGGAAAATGGGACTGGGAGTGGACTTGAGTACACTAACTCTCATGTAGGTGACTTGAGGAGATATTGTAAAGTATGTGGCTGTTTATAAATTAGATTACAGTAATCTGAGTCACCACTTTCAAGAAAAGTATATTACATTTACAGGAAATGATTAATTTTTTTAAAAGCAGTCTAACTTGACCAATTGCTTGAATATAGACTGATAGTGTGAGAGACTGAGATTTAATATTGTAGAATTTACTGTTCCATTGCAATTTCAAATGCAAAAGTAGAAAAAATATGTTTATGCTATAAAAAAACCAACCAGATTGTGGAAGAATCCTACATACTGATAGTCCTTAGGCTGAAACCCAAAATAAAGTTAACTCTCACTGTGCCTTTGAAAGGTTTTATGAAATTCCTAAGAAAAAATGTAATTAAATATATTACAGTGGATAACTGTTGCCATTAAAACAATTCATTAAAGGTTGTAACAATGCTTACATTTGACAGTAAGAAAAATGATACATCTCTGGAATGACTCCCAAAATAAGATATTATCCTTTTTTCTCCTAATGGCTTGCCTCATTACCCACCCAAAAGACAAAGAAAACTGCCAGTGGTCTCAGGTGCTGGGATGCTCTTCCTTACAAGGCTTTACCTATTCTAAAGAACATGCTCTGTCTTCAACTTGGACAGCTCTGTGCTCCTGCAGCACGCTAAAAATAGTGAGAGACCTTCAGCATAGCTTAAAATAGAGAAAATGATGTCCCTGAAAGGACATTATGTTAAATGAGACCAATTATTTCTGTCCATCTAAACTAACATTTTCTCTTTACCTTTGTGTGAGGCTACCTGTGTTCAATATGTAAGAGCTCTTATGAAATACCATTTCTATAGTTATAAACAAGAACGTGTTAGGAGGGCTTTCAGTCACTGAGGCCGTCTGACAGGGAGCAGTCTGCACACTGTTAATACAAATTTAATTGCTGCATCCAAACTGCCTACTGAAAACGGTCGTCGTTCCGTGCTGAGGGATGAGATCACCATCAGTGGTGATTTCTAGGAACTTACTCATTCTGCCTTAAAAGTCCCTGAAAATTCAGTCTAGCCTTGCTTCCTTTTAAACACACTGTGCAGCTTAAAAATTGATGTAGTTTTTTCCTAAAAAAAAAAAAAAAAAAAATTCTAGAAAACTACAGAGTTTTTTCAATAGGTAAAATGAGTTTTCAAAAATCATTGTCTTCATGACAAATCTGTAATTTGGCTATCAGCCTTGCATTGCTTACATGTAGTGGGTGGTCTTTAATGGTTAGAAAAGATTAGAATAGAAACTGCATGCCTGGTGTTTTGAACAAATTCCATGTCTCTTGGATTTGGTGCTTACACAGGTTTTTAATGGAATTTATACACACGCAGAAATGTAGAAGGATGTGGCATCCTCCTGCGCACAGGCAGATGCTTTGATCCATCAAGCTTCAGTCTTTGATGAAAAAAATTTAGGAATTTGCAGGTGTTCAATTAGTCACCAGAGGGAGCCCATATTATTTCATAAACACAATAACAACACACTAAAAAGTAGAAGAGGGGAGATGATAACTTTTAGGGTGACAGAGTGAGAGAATCGCTGTTTCACACAAATGCCCACGTCCCCCCCCACTCCTTGACAATCAGACACCAATAGTTTGCTATAAAGTGTGGGGTGGATTTTTCAGCAACAAAAACACAAAGTAAATTTTGAGGAGGATGAGCACAAGCCCTCTTCTTCTTGGGCTTTAAATGATCTTTTTATTTGTTGATGTATTAAAGGATGCTGGCAAGGGATACAATTAACTAATATACAATAATAAAGTTCAGACGCTGGTACAGCAAAATACCAGTTATTACAGAGCCACTTGGGTGGCACCAAATATGTCTGGATAATCAAAGACAATAGAAGGGAACGGGAGATTAGACAGCTTGCCTATTAATGATATAAGAGGATGTTGGGATAATTCAAGATTTTATAAAAGGTGTTTTCACTGGGATTTTTCTCATAGCGATACCCCCTATCATCTGGGAAACGTAGATTTCTATGAACTGCAAGCAGGCTTTTGTTTCTTCCTATACTAACTAGGAACTCTCTCACCACCCCAGCTGCTGATTTCCTTCCTACCTTATCAACAAAAAACTATTTTACTAAAAGTGGTAAATTTTTTTTTTTTTTTTTTTTTTTTTTTTGTGAGTGTGCTGTATCTCTAACGACTCACTGACTATTTGGATATCTTCCTTAGTTATTTATCAGGGAAATGGCCTCAAATGTATCCCATTTCACTTAGCAGTATTTGCTGTTAGTATTCTCTGTGGAGAGTTCACTGTTTTGCCAATAAAATGAAGAGAAAAAAAGAAAGCTAATGTAGTTGATTTCCAAGTCTTATCTATAGAATTGCAATGGTAACATGCTTTGGAATTCACTGGAATCTTTTATATTAAGACCTTATCTGCTTCATATGGTATGGTAGACTTTCAAGTCAGCCTTTGAGGGAACTCTATCATTGTTATAGCCCATATGAATTTTCCTATTTTCACATATTAATTCTCTTGAATATATCTACAAATGATCACAGCATTTCAGAATTCTTTGCTTTTTAGGAGTGAATCTTTGATAGTGGAGCTATCTTCCTGTCTAATAGAAGCTATCACCTTCTCTGTGCCTTCGCCCTTTAATTGCAAAGCCATTAAATTCCCCACTGTTTGCAATATCTGAGTCCAGAATGAGTCACCTCATCACATCACCTTTTTTCTTCTTGCTTTTGCTGTCTGCTTAACATGATGTAGCTTAATATTTCTCTGTCCTCATGGATCTGGAGCTTTCTTCCTTAATTGATTTTTTTTCCCCCTAAGCTTTACAACGTATTTGGTCAGAGCTTTATTGCATCATTGCATGAAAAAAATAAAATTTCTGTTTCTTGCCACAACATTATAATTTTGGGATGTATCCAAATGACACCACATGTAAAGGATAAAATATGTCTGTGACTGATAAGCACAGATTTCAATGAAAAAATATTCCATCTCTCACAAGGCTGGTACAGAATATCCAGCATTTAATTTTAGATAGGGTCTCAAGCATTTGAAGAAACATTATTGCATACTAAGAAGGAAATGATCTGAAATGGTTTGGGTGTGATATGTAACACCAGCTACAGATGCCATCACAATGGCTATAAACTGGCTTTATCAAAGTGGTCTTGTAGCACAACTACTATAATCCGCACTAAACTGAAACCTCAGGCTTTGTTTGCCAGCATGAACAGGCAGAGACTTTGTCTATGGTTCTGATGATGTCTTTGCAACGTGATCAGTTAGCTGCTGCTGTGCTTCGACACCAATTTTTAGCAATAGACCAGATGCCAGAGGTATCAGCATGGTGACCAAGTGAAGAACAATTAGGTTTCCTTCTGTGCTCTGCACTATGTGTCCTTACATTAGAGACGGAACACAAGAATACAGCTAAGTTATACTTGTTGTTATTATCCAAGCCAAGGTCTTAGTGTTTGGTGGAAAGAAAATCCCCTTTTCTCAGACTGATGTGTCTGTATTGAAATATAAAAGTACCAAAGAAGGGGGATAGGGGGAGAAAAGGAGCTTCTCTTGTTCAGACCAGCCCTTCGCTCACAGCAAGCTTACCAGCTTAGGAAAGTGTAGAGAAAGTAGATTGAAGGACAGTTCTATCTTCCCCTTCTTTCAGAGTTTGGGAGGGTTTGGCATTATCAAGCATAAAATTTACAGCCTTAGTAACCTGCATGTAGTTTCCCTGGTTTCCAGATGGGCCGCCAAGTCTCCTACATTTTGCAGTCCCATTCCCCAAATCCTCACACTGTATTGTCTATCATGTTTGGATGAAAAGTTTTATTAGTCAGTCTCCTGCCCAATTTCCTCTGCAGAGATGCTCAGTGCAGAATTCTATGTACTTTCTTGAAATCTTTTGGCTTACTAGACTTTGTGACCTACCTGTGATACCTGCTTTTTCCTTCCATTTCTCTGCAACTGTGATGCACAGGCTTATTATTGTTAAAGTCCTATACAAGGGCTTTCACTTTTGCCTCAGGTTTGTATAATCTTTATGTTAATATATTTATTTGAAAGATAAACATTCTTGACCCCCATGTCTGTTGATCCATGTGAATTTTTTTGTTGGTGGTGTTTTTCCGTAAATTATCTCATTTAGCCTACACCCTTCTTTGGAAGGGTAATGTTGATTTAAGAGGCATATAATTAATCTAGGAGTTAAACAAACTTGTTCTCATTATAGACACATAGTAGATCAGATTCTGATAACTTTATTCATAACAAACAACAATCAGCTATGTTGACAGAGCTGCTGTGTCAGGGGGACCACTTTGCACTGTGTGATATTACTCAAAATAAGTTATTGGCACCATTTATCACACAGTGTATTCTAGTATGACCGGTATTATTATGAGTAACAATATATCAATAACTACAACAATAATAATACCGGTGTTATAATGAATGGTTGGTCTCATGCAGTTTGCAAATGTTTCAGATGTAAGATCACGGGCAATACCCAGAACTGCTAATATATAATGCAAATGTATAATAAGAACCAGCCCATCCCTGAAGTACTCACAGCCCATTTTAAGAAGAGCTGTTTGGGAGAGCAGTCAGACAAAGTGACATGACAATAGTGACATGGTAGTTTAGTGCCAGAGGCAGGGAAAAAAAAAAAAAAAAAAAACTGACCTCTGCAATGTTTGCTTTTCCTAAGCTTTTCTTACATTACTCTCTCTGAAAACAGTTCAAAACCATTTTCAAGCCTCTTTTTGATTCCTGTCACAAAATACCACGAGAACCTAAACATTCTCTCCTCTTGCTAAAGGAGTGAGTGTGGGATGAGGTGCGGATGAGGAGGGGGGAGACAGAGAGAGAATTGTTTACTACATTATTTTTTCTTAAATCATGTAATTAATAGAGTTTGTGTATTAAAGACTCAGCCAGGCTTACACTCCACAATCCCATCAGTTAATGTAGTTTATGTATCTCCATTAGCATGCTTGCTCACTCAGCAACCTTCTACCATATATCCCTTAGTATCAAGTATATTGCTAACCTCTGCCAGGATACTACTGAATTAAGGTTATTAACTGCCCTTGCTGTTTTTTTTTTTTTCTAAAATTCTTTGGCTTTATAGTCTCCTAATCAAGTGTTTAAAAGTTATTTCATTGCAGCCTTCTGCGATGATATTTGCTTCTTTTAAATATACTTTTTCTTTCCTGAATAGTCAGCACATCTCCCTCTCATGGCAATATATACTCCAAAGAGTGCTAGTGGCCAAACTTTGCAACACTTTTGAGGGTTCCATAAGACCATAAATTGAGTATAACAGAGTATGTGAACTCCTGCAACTCCTGGCTATATATATTATAATGAAGTGGGAGACGTGCTGATTATCACATAATACAGGTGCATTATGTACAAAATAGGCACCAAGAGGAAAGAACGTGCTTTTGTTTTATCACTCACTATTATGAGAATGAAAGGACCCAGGTATGTATAATTATAAACTGCAAATGTCATGCCTCCTCCCCCTTCTTCCATCATCCAAAAAATCAGAACACTAAGAAAGAAGCAATGCCCTAGGTCTTGCTTATTAGTCACACAAAAGAACAAAAAGCTCACAACTACTGTCTGCAGCAGAGGATCCTTTATATCTCAGCAGTTAAATTCTGATTTTGGTCCTCATGGGACTCAAGAAAAGAAGAAACATAATTAATCTGGTAAAAGTGAATATCCGCTAGTGGTCAACAGCAGCTGCTTCAAAAGAAAATGCAAGAAATACAAAACAAAGAAAATGCAAGAAATACAAAACAAAGTTTAAGGGACTAAACCAAGCAAAGCATCTTCCTTGACCTTGATAAGAAATCCTCAGATATCAATTAAAGCACCTGTAACTACCCCCAAAAGCTATAAACCTCATGGGATTTCCATCATTTTCTTCTGTTTCCTCCCTTTAGTATCTCTTTCTACACCTGTAAAATCAAGAAGTGATGATTTCCAGAGATGCTGACAATTTAGAACCATTACTGACTTCATCTGAAAAAAAAACCCCAAACACTGGGCTCTGAGATCATCTCCACTCTTGAATGCAATCTTTTCCAGTACAGGATCCTTTTGAGGTGTGTCCTTTTCTTATTCTACTTCTGTAATTATTCCACTTTGTTTCCAAAATCAGGGGGAAATCCAATGTCTGCACAGCTGTGTTGATAATCTCCTATTAAAGATATGGTTCACTTGCATACCCGTTTTCAGCTACTCACACTGCCATGTTTTGTTTTCTTCTTCAATTTCTTGATATTTTCTTTCCTATTTGTGTTTTCTAACATATTTAAACCTCTTATGTTTATCTCAATATTCTACAACGGCACTGCTTCATTATTCCCATTTGTACTTTCAATGCCCTCTTTATAGTCCCTCTGTTTCTTCACATAAAATTCTAACAATACTGCAGATCTTTTCTTTCCTATAATTTTTAAAGCTCTGTTTTGCTTTCATTTAACTTAAAAGACATATCAGTCATCCACACTGAAGTTTAATACTTGGTTTTACATAATAGCATATTTTCCTTCTAAGTTCGCTCTACCACCTCCTAAACCTTTAGTTAATTTTGTCAACATTATCTCTTTCTAATAAGCACTGCCTGTTTATATCACTTATTACATAGTTAATGGTATTAAATGTGACTGTTTAAAAGTTTAATTAACCTTTCTATTCAAAGTGCCATCCAACAAGTGAAATTTGAAACTGCATTCAATAATAACAATAATAATAGTAATAATAGAATCATAGAACCGTTTGTGTTGGAAGAGACTTCAAAGATTGTCTAGTTCCAACCCCTCTGCTATGGCAGGGACAACTTCCACTAGATCGGATTGCTCAAGGCTCCACCCAACCTGGATATGAACACTTCCAGGGATGAAGCATCCATAACCTCCTTGGGCAACCTGTTCCAGTATCATTACAGTCCCTTGTAAAAAGTCCCTCCCCAGACTTCTTGTAGGTGCCCTTCAGGTGCTGGAAGGCCACTATAAGGTTTCCCTGGAGCCTTCTCTTCTCCAGGCTGAACAAGCCCAACTCTCTCAGTCTGTTCTCATAGGAGAGGTGTTCCAGACCTCTGATCATCTTGGTAGTCCTCCTCTGGACACATTTTAACAGTTCTATATCCTTCTTGTATTGGGGGCTCCAGAGGTGGACACAGTATTCCAGGTGGGGTCATGAGGGCAGAGTAGAGAGGCAGAATCCCCTCCCTCGACCTACTGACCACACTTTTCTTGATGCAGCCCAGAATCTGGTTGGCTTTTGGGGCTGAAAACACACACTGTTGGCTCATGTTGATCTTATCATCCACCAACACACTCAACCTCTTCTCCTTAGGACTGTTCTCAATCCACTCATTTCACAACCTGCATTTGTGCTTGGGATTGCCCCGACCCATGTGCACTTGGCCTTGTTGAACTCCATGAGGTTTGCATGGTCCCACCTCTCCAGCCTGTCCAGGTCCCTCTGGATGGCCCATCCCTTCCCTCCAGCTCATCGACCACACCACACAGCTCGGTGTCATCAGCAAACTTGCTGAGGGTGCACTCCATCCCCCTATCCTGATCACCAACAAAGATGTTAAACAGTACCGGTTCCAGTACCAGTCCTCAAGAGACACCACTTGTCAGCGGTCTCCACTTGGACATTGAACCATTGTCTGCAGCCCTCTGAGTGCGCCCTTCCAACCAATTCCTTATCCATCAAGTGGTCCATCCATCAAATTCATGTCTTTCCAACTTGGAGACCAGGATGTCATGCGGGACAGTTTCAAAAGCCCTGCACAAGTCCAGGAAAATGACATTGGTTACTCTTCCCTTATCTATTAATGCTGTCACTCCACCATAAAAGGGCACCAAATTTGTCAGGCAGGATTTTCCCTCGGTGAAGCCATGCTGGTTGCCACCAACCACCTCCACATTATCCATGTGCCTTAGCAGTGCCTTCAGGAGGATCTGCTCCATGATCTTGCCAGGCACGGAGGTAAGACTGACTGGCTTGTAGTTGCCTGAATAAAATAATAATATAATAATAATAATTTCTTAAATAGTCTCTAGGAGTCACTTCCATTATCACAACCTCTTCATTTGACATTATAGATGTGATTCATTTTTTGGTATCTCTTGAACATCTTGGGTTTTTCCCCTTTTTTCCCTTGGTCCTTACTGTAAATTTAAGTCCACAGCTATTACTTTGATTTTAGATCTTTGAGAACACCTTGCCACCTTGGACCGAAGGATGAGTATATTCAGTAATGTTACTTGATAGCCAGCAAATCAGCCCAAACCCTTTCTTAAAATTCTCTAACAGAGCTGCAGAAACTATGCTTAATTTATCTTCCCATTTTCCTTTTCATTATTGCCCTAGAGAATGTAAGGAAAATTGAGTGTTGATTAAGGTACAACAAATCTGACAAAACAGGTATTTCTAACAGAAATTATCAAAGATCTCAGATCTCAATAGGCAAAAATCAGCATAGTTTCACAGAAGCAGTATTGATTTTCACTGGCTGAAGATGCAGTTCAGAGTGCGTAGTGTGGTTTGCAGGCAGTGAAACATTGCATTGCAGATATAAATTCTGGGTGTCTGGCTTCTTTCTTCAGTAACTTTTGAGCCTGTTGACCAGTTCCACCCAAATCTAATGGACAGCATCGAGTTTGCAAATAAAATGACATACTATATATCCTTTCTTTTTTACCTCTCTTTCAAGTTAGGTAGTTAGAGTGGAACTACCCTGCTGATTCCTCTAGTAATGATGTTGATCTCCACCCTTATTAGACAACAGAGTATGTACTTTCACATGTAACTTTATGACCAGCAGAAGGAAGTTTTAACTGGAATTTGAAGCTTCTGGGCAGCACGGACACAAAGTAATACAAAACCAGGCTTTATTGGTCTCATGCTTTGGATACAATTTGCATAAGTGTTGCATGAGTGTAGTATCCCTTGTCTTTGGATATGGTTAAAATTCTTAAAATTATATTTCCTGTGCTTCATAAAGCTACAGCTGCCAATGAATCCATGAGTGCTCACATTCCCTGAATCCAAGGCCCCAAGGATCCTGAATGGGGTGCTCACAAAATGAACATAAATAGTTCCAAGGTGCGTTTCTGTCCTATTTTGACTGGAAAATTATTTGCATATATCATAACACATTTTCAAAGAAGCTCTTCTGTAGCAATGTACAAAATTATTTTTCCACACTTAGAGCATTTACAGTACTAATAAAGAAGAAAGTATATTTGATGAGAGAGCTTTTCAAAGACTCATTGAGTACTCATCTCCAATTTGTGTTTTTGATGCTTTCCCACAGTGTTAGCAGAAGCCCTTGACCAAACTCTCAGAAGAAACACATTACAATAGCTTCATTCAACGGAAACTATGACACTTCACAGAAGCTCCCTTCTGTGCAGTATACACGACAGTGAAAGAACAGGAACAGAATCAGAGCTCTAAGAACAACAGCAGAGGGGAAATAATACATACATTGCAAATGTGGAGGGTTTTTTTTTCCAAGAGACATTAATTAAAACTTGTAAAATTTCGACTTTCATGTCATGGAAGTACCTGTTGTGTAGAAAACCTCTGTTCTGTAGTTGTAGGACTTCTGTTTATTTTATACTATTTCTTGGGATGCAGTTTTAATGGTGGATTCTTTGCTATGATGCATCATGTCGAGTTATTTCACAGCAGTATGACATCACACTAGGGTATGTTAATGATGTAACATTGACTCCAAGCTAAAATAATGTTAATTTTCCTCTTAGTAGTGCACTGTTAATTAGAACACTTAAGGAGGGAGAGGTTGTTGTTCATAAAGCTTTGGCAGAGAAAGGAGAGCAAGGAAAATGAGTATTTTTCCTGACTACAGTGTTCCCAATGTCTTGTGTGAGTAACTGATCTAGGATAATAAACACAACAGTAACAGCAAGAGAAAGCAGGAGGATGCAGATGGTACCATTTCACAATGCCTTGGGTCCAGAGTCTTTAAAATATTATGTGGCAGTTCCCCTTAATCACTTTAAAGATTCTGTGAAACCATGTGAAATAAAACAAAATCTCATAAGCAGACCTTTTTCAACAACTACGTTAAGACTAGCAAATGAGATAAGTATATAAATACCCTCTCAGAGATACTTAATTCAACTTAGCACACACGTTCATTGTCCTGCCAATACTTCCACTTTTGCTGGTAAATGACTGGTTTTAGCAGTAAAATACTGCCTTAGCATAAGAGGAGATGGTCTCCATCTTTTCCAGACATCCAACAGCTTGGGTTTTTGGAAAATATTTCCTGTAAGTGTTCTAATTTAGCACCTGAAGAATCTGCTATCAGACCTGCTGATGTTGGATGAACCCTGTATAATTGCAGGATTCTGGGCTCAGCAATACAGACAATAGGAGGTAATACAGTCATACAGATGAGGGACCAGACTGTTGTGCTGGAATTAGCTTTTTTGTATTAACACAGGTGGTAGGAAAAGGTCCCAGACTTCGCTGTTTCATTGCTAGCTGGCTGATAATTCCAGATTTACTTTCTTCCATATGCTATGCAGTGCACAAAGCAGTAGAGAGGGTACCTAGAGATTGTCATCATGCATTCAGTGCAACAGCTTGCACCACTTCCAAGTAGCTAAACTTATTGTAGCTCCCTACTGAAGGGGGCCTGGGGAGGGAGAAAATAAAAACAAAGCATTACAGCTCACTGTATTTTCAGGTGTAATGGTGCTTGGGAAAAAAAAAAATAGCTTGACTTTTTTTTTTTATTTTTTTGGTATTACATTCTGGGCGTTTCATTTGTATCTTGCCTAGTAAATAGAATTATTATTATATAAGTGCAAGGTATTATTACTACTCATGCAGCAGCCTGTACACAGTGTGTTGGTTTCATTAAAATTCAGGCCTAGATGGTTTGCTGAGTGTTGGAAAGTACATTACCAATATAACTGAATTGATTTTGTTGAACCCAATGAAGGTGAAAGCATTGGGCATAATTTGTCTAGATTTCAGGAAAAAAAAAAAAAAAAAGATACTTTACCACACAACCGATCCATTTATAAAGCCAGACAGCATAATGCAGACAGAGTAAACAATGTCCTGAAAAACAGACACAAAGGTCAGTTAGAGGGAAACATGCAGAATAAAATCTGATTATATGCAGGTTGCTACAAAAATACAGTATTAAAATCATTCCTATTTTTGTCTTTTAAAAGACTATTCCAGACCTTATTAATCTCAGTATTGTTAGTTTCCCCCACTTTTACTGAAGATCAGATGCTGGATGTATTCATTAACCTTTGAAGGTTGTTCCTGGGAATGTAATTCGCAGAAAATCTGAAATATGTTATTTTGACCCACACTGTATATCCATCACAACTACCAGAATACAGCTGATTTCCATCTTCTCACTATTTGGCACGGAGGAAGGAGAATGGATAAAATAAAATATTCAAAAAATTTGTCAGAGTCACATGGTAAAGCAGTATCTGTTGGTGAGGTGCGAACCCATTGGAGTTACTAAGGACCCAACAGGTATCCTCGAAACACATCTCTGCACATTTCTGGATCAGCTGCAAGCAGAACTGCTGAAGGTACAGCAGACTGGTAGGGATATTTCCTGCCTAGTTTCATGACTAACCAGAGTGAATGCACAAACAGTGTCTTATTAAGAAAAGTTTTTAGAGACAAAATGCATGTTAACTATTAAAAAAATTTAGTATTTTAGGAAACAGGTTAAAAAGTGTTATTTCATATTTTGGGGTTGTGAACTGTGAATAAAGATCAGCCATCCTTGACCTACATGGCTGATGAAAAACTAAGTGGGAGGATTCTGATAGAGAGATAAAATGCTGAGAAAAGAAAGGAGTAGATTGAATAATGGGTCTGGGATTGTAACTAATTCAGAAATAAGTCATGGACTGAAGTGTAACCGAGGACTAGAATATAAATAGTTGAGCAGAACAATGGGAGTCTGGAGTGAAAGCAAAGTGACAGGGTCAGTAATGGAAGGAAATGCAAATGAACACTGAAGTAGGATAAATGGATGGATAACAGGTAATTTCAGAGGTATTACAGATCTGTGGGAATATAATAATGAGAAATGCAGCATCAACACCAGGAAAATGCAATGGTTTTGGTCAACATTTACTTGTGACTAGAAGTTAAATTTGGCAGATTTTCATCCATCCATCCATCCATCCATCCATCCATCCATCCATCCATCCATCCATCCATCCATCCATCCAGGATCTTATGAACACCTTAAGTGCCTTCCTTATGGCAAGGGATTATATTTATCATTTGTTTCAACTCTATATTTCATCTATGTTTCGTCTCCTTGTGTCTTCCTTACTTTACAGTTTTTTAAATGCTGAACTGTTGTGACACATCCTAAAGTGATTTTTGATCCTGTTCACTTAGAACAATTTGGACTTGAGTTGATGCAGCAGAAAGTTCTGGAGATGTGATCTAGAAGTCTTCATCATGATGTAGGGGTTAGGATCATACTTACACAAGCATGCCTTCAGTCAACCCAGCTACTTCTTTCCAATGTGTTTTAAAAATTTCTAAACCACCTGTGATGACACTACAAAGCACATCAGTGGGTATATAATTGTGTCAGATTATGCTCTGACACAGCCTGATGATGTCAGGACCGAGGTCTGTATTTCAGATGTCTGTACCTCCATTAAAAACCCAGATTATGATGTATTCTCATTCTGTCAGAATAGTTCCCTGACAAATGTAGGAAACTGAGGCACAACAGAGCAAAATCATTTATTCTGTGTTATTCAAAAGATTAAAATAATTTATTCTGTATTAGGAGCTGGATCCAGAATGCATGGCCTTTTGATCTCAGCCAAGTGCAGGATATTTTCAGAGAATAAACCACTATGAAATCTTTTGTATGTCCTTCTATTGACATTAAAAATCTCCCTTCATTATGCAGAAAGACTCAATGAACTTTGTTATCAAATATGTAATTTAACTTTAGAAAATTAAATAAAGTTCAGAAAAAAAAAATATGAACGACACAAGTAAGTCTTTTGTCTACTTGGTATATTCTGTTCTCACCAAATTTTGGCTACCTTCCTATTCCCTAAAATCTGTCAGGTTGGAGGTCTGTGAGAAGAAATAACAAGCTGCTGTACTTTCAAGTTTACATATGCCTCGCAGAGAAAATCACATTCTTTTGCAAAGAATAAAGCCACCAGGATAATATCTTAGATCTTCCCCCCTGAATGCCAGCACTGTCTTCTCCTCTAGTTTTGTAACATTTATGAAGAGCTTTGTAAATTCACTCCCCATTCTAAATGGCATGTCCATATCACACATGTGCTAATCACACACTGATACAGCCATGCCACACAAAAGCATCTCCCATTAGTCACAGGATGTGGGTAGAAAGTCAGATGATCTCTTGGATTGCTTTAAAAGCACATTAAGCTTAAGAGGAGAGGGAAATGGACTCCTTCATTGGGTGGCTCAGCGAATTATTATTTTTATTAGTCAAAATAATAAAGAGCTACAAACAAAACCGGCAGTTTATAGCTTTTCTTAAACAAAATCTTCAGGTTTAGACTGAGATCCTCAGGAGCAATGGGGACTGGAAAGAACCCACACGCTGTAGTGCTAGTGTCTTGGCACTCCTAAAGAAGGAGGAAATAAAAGATCTCTCCTCTTGGAGAGGTAGGAGAACTGGACAGGCTATGAAATGTAATGAATGCAATGGAACCAGATAGCATAGGCAAAGAAGAGACTTAAGCTGTTGGAATACATACAAAGCAGAGAGAGTTGTCAGCCTTTCAAACATGCCTGCGCTCTCCCTTACCCTTCCAGGTTTTTTTTGTTACTCCGCCTGCTGTTTCAACCTTCTCAGAAAGGCCGTTTTAACAAGATGTGTGTATTTGCTGTCTGTTTTACTGAAGACTGATGACTTCCTTTAAATGGCCACTGAAGGTGAGTTTAAGTTAAGCTGCTTGACTTTGCGCGGAATCGGAATCGCACATACAGGCTGTTCTGTCATCTCTGCTGGGAGGCAGCAGCCTGCGGCAGAGGGGAGGAGCGGCAGGCAGGGAAGGCAATCTCCTCAGAGGCTCCAGGCAGATCGCTCAGAGCTTCCCTGTCCATACTTCTACCCCATCAGGGAACACAACTGGAAAAAAAGATCAAGAGCAACACAGGAAGAAAACCAGTAACAGTTTGAGAAGGTTTGTTCTGACTGTATAGAGATAACCCTATGTATACTCATAACCTGTAGATCTAGCACATCAAATCTGTAGTGAATTTGTGTTTGTAAACCAGTTAACAAAATTAATAATATTTAAAAATATAGCCTTTGGAAAATTTTCTCTTAACATGGGATAGACTTTTAAGCCCTGAAGTTGCAAGCACACCACACCTCATAAAAAGGGGAAAGAAGTTTCATAGAGTCGATTTACATCGATCTACATTGTTGTAAATTTACCTTACATGGATCCCATTGGCAACATTGCCTACTAAATAGTATTGCCTTTATCAGAACTTTCTCTAAATTCATCGTGTGGGAAAGTGTGCGTTTTTTTCAGAAGAATAATCCCTTGACAATATGAGATTTTTTTCACTGTGTGAAACTTTTTCCTGAGGCTTTTTGAGTATTTGCCTGAACAAGCGTACTAATAGAATGAAGATATTGCTAGAATTGTATCTTAATTCTTGTTCCCTACCTTCCTCATTGTCTGGGGCTGCGTAGACAGAGCACCATCCACCTTCCGCGTACATTAAAAAGAAAGATTCAGCTTGCAGTCAAGGTGTGGAAATAAACAAAAATGTTTATTGCTGTGATCAGACAGGTGTTCAAGAGATTTCACAAAGTTTACCCAAGAGATAATCAGGAGTGTGAAGCCGAGTCCCTAAAGTGAAGAAGCACAGAAGCACTTCTGGAACCATCCTACCTTAACCTTCCTCTGTGCTTGTCTGGGTGTTTTACCTTGTAGCAGGGATTTTTATTGCAGAATTAGCATGATTTTAATTAATTTTTGCAGCCATATGCAAGCTCCCAATTAAAGGCATTACCTCCTATCCATATGCTCTTAGTTTTTCTTATTATGTTTGGTTTACACATTGCCAAGAGAGAGGAAGGTTAAAGTATGCTCCGAGAAGCAGCAAGTGCAGTTCAACCTTTTGTTAGCCACAGGTGGGTTATGCAGCTGGCTCTAACAAAGCACCGCAAACACATGGAAGCCAGCTGAAGACAGGCAAAGCTTATTAGCTCAGATGTAGACATGGTCTTACTGGTTCCGGGCCGAACTTGAATGTCTCTGTACCATGCTCACAGCGGTGGAAGGGATTTGTTAACCCCATCTAATGCTGACCCTGATAGACCTGAGCTGCCTTTGCACAGCTCCGTAAGTTTCTTTCTTCCTACTGAATACCCCAGTACTCTAAAGATTTATTACTGTTGCATTAATGCAACTGAGCTATTTCTTGACCTGAGCTGACACTATGAGTTATGGGACCCAAGCAGCGGGAGATTTATTCCTTGTGTTTTATTGGATGTTTGATGTTTTGGAAAGGGAGGACTTCCATTGCCCTACTCTGAAAGGACTTTATGTTCTCTTGCCTGGAGCCAACTGTTGTAATTTGATGTAGTTCCATTGAAGTCAGTGGAGTTATGTCAGAAAACCAGGTTACAAGGGAGAAGATTAAATGCCAAGTACTTATTTCATATTACTCTTGATCTTTCGTTAACATCTTATATGCTATTTCTACATTTGCTTTTCTAAGAAGATGTATTCCAACCATTTCCTTGGAACAAAAAATGAAGAAATAAGGGATTCCGATAAATATATATGAAATCACTTATTTTATACAATTTCATTTTGAATAAACTTTTACAAAGGATAAAACAAATGGCACTGAATTCAATTAATGTTACATGGGTTTTCTCCCTTATTTCTTTTAAAACTCAGATGTCTGTTTTAATAAAATGTTCCTGCTAGACGAAATGTTAATCTAGTATTTTTAATTTGGTATCGTATTGACTTACACAAACTGTTATTTTTCAAAGGAAACAATCCATCTATAATTTTTGCATAACATGTGTGTCCTATACTGCTTTTTTAAAGCTGCAATAAATTAATATTTCTTTTACTAAAATGATTTTGATCACTATACACTCCACCTGAGGGAAAAAAAATGAACAAACTTTAACCAACAAACTAAAATTAGACTTTTAAAATTCCTCTTGTAATTGTCAGCATTAGCTGCAGAAAAGAAATATAATGAAGCATTCAATTTGGCAGTTCTCCTTCAACACTAACCGTTTAGGAAAAAAAAAAAAAAAGAAAAAAGTAAATACAAAACAGAAGAAAGACTTTTCTGTTGAAAACATTGGATTTCTTTGTGGTCTACAAAAGCCTAACCTATCAGTAGTGTGTCAAATTTACATACTACACACAATACTAAGGTGTAAGGTAGAAATAAATAAGTAATGGCTCTGTTATGCTCGAAGCAGGTAGATGGAAACAGTGAAGGAAAGAGGGAATGAATGGATGAGACATTCGACATTAGCTTGTGGATGTTCACCCTCCATTCTGTTCCACTGTGTGAATAAACACCGGGACAGGCTCATCTTTCAAAGCTGTCATTTCTCAAAGCTGTATGTTTTGTGGACACAGAGATCTGAGACACAGGAAGCAATGTCTGACATTTTGCCCCTAATATAGACAAGTGACAAGCTCCCGTTCAGTGCAGCAATGGTGGATCTATGAAATAACTACCCAAAGCACCATGGTTCTGAGGGAGGTGTTGTCTGAACAAGTTGGTGGTTTCATCAGACACAAATTCCAGCAGTCAACCTAGAGATAAAACAATCGGATGGTATCACCGTATTAATGAGTACAGGAGTGATGTCTGCTTCAGGCTGAATTTAGGGTAGACAGAAGCAAGCATCAGCACAAAGAAGAGACAGCTATTAATTGTGAACTCCTCCAAAAGAAAAGGGAATGCAAGACTGACCTGCAATGAAGATAACTAACCTGAATATTCTCAAGCTGCTTTATACATCATTCAGCCTTCCATTCATCAATGCTCAGAGGTAATAAAGCTTACAAATCATCCAAGGGATTAGTATCATGTAGACAATCTGACTATAACAAAGACTTTGGTACCAAATAACCCAAAAGGTGGATGAAAATTGAGCACTGCTACCAGTATACACCAGAATGTTAACTTTACAATGCTTAATAGCATCTCCAGTTGGAATTGTGTCAGACAGAAGCGAGAGCGAGAAGAACCAAACCTCTGGGAATTCATGATCTGATTGCCCCTTGTAGTTGAGGGAAATCTATTTGCAGAAACAAATTGACCTTGCTAGCTAGATAGAGACACAGATGCTAAATGATGTAACCAGGCTCCAAATCTGCTGAATCACACGTAGCTCTTGCAGAAGTGAAGAAAATGGTGGAGGCTATTTTTACTAGGGAAAGGACATATTTGATTAAATGGAAGTGTCTCTATTGAATCTTCAACAGAGATCTAATGCAAATAGTGGGTATATTAAAAGACCATTGCTTAGTCTCATTATATTTTATAACTTTATTAGCTTATCTATTCCCAGTGTCATGTAAACAAGTTTGTACTAAAATATACATATACATATACATATATATATATATATATGTATAT
>NW_020799098.1:4345553-4364072 GCF_003259725.1 Athene cunicularia | reverse complement strand
TTTTCCCTTTCTCTTCCTTAAATACCTTCTCGGGGAGGCGCTGCCACCCTCGCTGGCGGGCTCGGCCTTGGCCAGTGCTGGGTCCATCCTGGAGCCGGCCGGCGTTGGCTCTGTCGGACATGGGGGGAGCTGCAGCAGCTCCTCGCAGCAGCCACCCCTGTGCTCCCTGCACCCCCCTGCTACCAAAACCTTGCCACATAAATCCAGTACAGCACCTATAGGACAATTCGAGCTGGTGAACATTAAAGTAAAAATGTAGCAGAAAAGGCAGAAATAGCCCCATCTTTAGAAGACAAGAAACATCAAAATGCAGAGGACTTTTTTATAAAATAATAATAACTCTATGTAAAACCTCAACTTTCCCCACACTTGCAACAAAATATACTTTAAAGGAGAAATTAGCCCAAAATACCTAAAAAAAAGTCTTTAATTTTTTTTAGTGAAGTAAAGATGTTGTGGATCATAAAGGTTTGGATGTTCAAGGCAAGTCTGTACCAGTTCTTAGAAGGAAATTCCATTGACAATTGCTGAATGCAAAGCCAGTGGTGGTTTCTATGTAAGTACCTGGGACTGGAAGGATACTCATAGGAAACTCGGTTTAAACTGCCCCTGTTCTATTCCTCTTCCCTAAACATCTGGTTTTAGCCACTTCTGCAAATAGGTACCCTGGGCCAAGAGTAATTCTCACATTTTTGTAACATCCAGACTCAGGAAACATCACTTTTCACACAGTGGTTTATGCTGATCTAGAGAAAAGTGTATTCCATCAACGAAATGCATTTTAAAAGTCAAACCTAGAGTTTAATATTCAACATATCCAAAGCATCAATATGTATATCTTGTTCACTACTGCAGTGTGTCCTAGAACTTTGCAAATAAGGACTTCCTCAATATATTCCTTGTTTGAAGGTAGCTTTTCTTTTTGTTTCAGTACCAAAGACTGGATTTGACCAAATATAGGAGAGCAAAGCAAGACATAACTGAATCACAAATCTGGTTGCCTGCTGCAGCATCCCAGTTTCTCACTGGTTTTATGGAAGGCTTGGTTTAGGTAGAGTCCAGAGAAGAAAGTCACAGCTATGTCTGCGTATATCAGCCTCCACTAATTAAGCCTTAAGGTTTACACATTGCATTAGTGTATTCTGATATTGGTTGATGAAATTAATTTAAGTTCCAAGTTATTAATACCATCAAGAAACATGATAAATCCTTATACCTGAGGACATAAACCAACTGTCATTGCTTGGGATGGAGTCACAGCGATACCTTCAAAGCAGACTCCCTGCAAATGAGCTAGCTTGGGTACAGATATGAGCCTAGCTTGAGCTGTATGCAAATCAGTTTTGATTTCAAAACCCACCCAAGAGACTTCATAACCGTGTAAAGGGTTGTTTTATCTTGGCCTACACTCACATCGTACCTACACTATATTTCTCATTCAAACTAGCTAGTTTAAGTGGCTGCAGAGCAGATGTAACCTCAGACAGAATTAGATGCAACAGACAAGAAACACAAGAAAACAATCAAACAATCCTTATTAGCGACAATGAAATCAGGACAGACACGATTTAATTACTGCGGCATATTTCTGAGGCCTTTGTTGAAAAGGAGAGTGTTCAGGTGGATTTAAAAGACAACTAGATGTAGGTAAATATTGGTACAACCTCTGATAAGCTTCTACTAAATTACCTAGATATAGTAAAAATCAAAAGTGACCCAATCTCAGGCAGATTTCTCTTTTTCTGCAGAGCTAAATAAATAAATGCACCCCCTATTCTCCTTACAGCTCATAACTTTAAATATTTTAATATTGCATTTCGAAAAAGAAAATGGAAAATTACAAAAGCATGTCAATAATTCGAGTTATATTTATAAGCCTCTTTTTTGCAAAGTGACTCAGGGCACTATACAGACAATTAAAGTCAAATTATAATCACAAAAATTGTTATGAATGCATGTTATTAGCTAATTAGAGAAAAAAATTTCAACCCTAAAATTAGACTAAAAATAAACAAATGTGGCATTATTAAAAGCAAACAGTAGAACAAAACAAGTTGTTTGTCTTAGTGCTGCTTCGGGAAGTTTAAAAGTATTTTAAATAATTTTTGTGATTTGTTTAACTTGCATTTTGTTGATTTTTTTACCTTAAAAGACATGAGACAGGAATTTCAGACATCTCAAATTCTCATGAAATATTTATATGCCTGAAACTTATTCATGGATGGAATAGAGAACACTGACCCTAGGCAGCTGTGCTTTCTGCAACATGTGCCAAAAAATAGCTTGAAAAATCCCTCCTTTTAACTAGCGAACAACTTGAAGTTGTCAGCAAGAAGGACACATTCAGTTCCAGAATTTGCGTGTGAAAATCAGGGTTGCCAGCAGTGACCTCTGTCCCTTCAAGACTGACATCCTGAAATATCCTCCTCTATCCATTCTCCAAAAAAATGGAGTCAGACTTAATTGCTGAAATATACAGACTTTGTAAATATTGAAATTTTTTTTGTTATGGAGGTAATTTACTCTGCTTTCTGGTGAGTTCTCTTCTGAGAAAAGATTGCTCTGTGTCTGGACTTTTCCAGAAAGAGGAGAGATTCCAACCAAATCTTCATTTCTACAGATGGCCACACTATTCAAGTTATGGGTTTTGTAAAGAAAATTTCTAGCATTTCATATCAGGAAGAACTTCACATTTCTGATTGGTGTTAGATAGACTCTGGGTATGTTTATCGAAGCCAGGCCTCAGGGATTTAGGCAGAGTGGGAGATGCATTTCAGCAAAGTTTAGACATTGACAGCTTCAATGTACAACTCTAAGCTACTCACCTGGGATCTTTACATTGTCGAGGAGAAGTAAGCACTTTGAGCGCTCATTTCATCTGATCTGCTACAGTTTCAGGCACTTACTTCTCTTCATTGCAATAAATGAACCTATTTCAATTTCTTTCTGAAAGGAAAGGTGGTTTACTAAGCCAAATAAAACCTAATTCACTGATGAAATCCATGGTCACTTGTAGAGTATTAAACAGTAAATATAAAAAAAAAAAAAAAAAAAAAAAAAAGGATGAAAGTGGAATAAAGTGATTATCTACTATAACTTTAATTTAAACTCAAGTCAACTAAATATTCTAAATATTTACTTTTTTGGACCCATATTTATCTACCCTGCCCTTAAATGTTTACAGTGATGTAAATGATGTAATTATTTCAAGTGATCTCTTAACCATTTCATGATCCTTACCATGAGCCACTAGAACAGTTTTCCTGCAGTTCAACATAAATCTTCACAGATGGAATTTAAGCCTAACATTTTTTAATTTATGTAAGGTCATAGAGAAGAGTTAATTTCCTGGTCCGCAGCAACCCTTTGGTATATTTAAATACTGCTACCATGTCCTCATTTGATCTTGTTTGTCAGCTTATAACTGGAGACTTTATTGTTAACAATCATATTTCAAAAATATTTTGACTTTGTTAAAAACATGAAAGAGAAGAAAAAATGTATTTAAAATGCTTTTACTGCCTTTAAATACTTAGGCTTTCAAAAATTTTGTCTTTTTTTTTTTTTTTTTTTTTTCCCTTGGCTGCGGCACGTTGAAATCTCTCAGAAATGGTTGTTCAGCAGTGATACCACAATTTTTAACTACCAGATCCCACATATCCCCATGTGGTGAGAAGATGAGGAGAATAAGCCATACATTACCCGATGACTCTCAAACTACAGGTTTTGGCTGGGACAGAGGTAATTTTCTTCACATTGCCTCCTACAGTGACCAAGAGAGTGTTGATGTTTTTACTCAGGTGATGTTTTAGCTATTGCTGAGCAGCGCTTACGTAGTATCAAGGCATTTTCAGCTTCTCACACTGCCCTGCCAGTGAGTAGTAGGCTGGGGGTGCACAAGAGTCTGGGAGGGGACACCGCTGATACAGCTGACCCCAAACTGACTAAAAGGATATTCCCTACCATATTACATAGCGCTCAGCAACAAAAGCTGTAGTAAGAACAAGGAACAGGGTGATGTTCAGGGTGATAACATCTTCCCAAGTAACCATTGCGCATGATGAAGTCCTGCTTTCTGGAACAAGAAGCTAACCACCTGCCTGCCAATGGGAATTGGTCAATGAATTAATTTTGCCTTCCTTGTGCAGGCATCTTTTGCTTTACCTATTAAACTGTCTTTATCTCAAGCCAAATTTTTTCACCCTTTTGATTGTCTCCCTCATCCCACTGGAGGGGAGTGTCAGTGGCTGTGTGGGGCTTAGGTGACAGCTGGGGTTAACCCCCAACACAAACACACAGTCAGAAGACAGTGCACTGACTGCAGTGATGCACATTTGATCCCATGGCCAGGCACAATGCCAGTTCAAATCGAACCTTGCTAGGAATCATGAAGTTTCTCCATATTTTTTTTAAAAAAAAAAAAAAAAAAAAAAAAAAAAAATCAAGGTCTGTTTGCTAAAGTGGCTTAAGTTAATGTTTTCCTTCACAATTGGCACAGTCTAAGAGCATGCACGGTATCTGTAACAGTGGTCAAAATAACAACATGATTGCTTTTGAAAGTGTGCCCATTCCTTGGTAATCTTTCAAAATACCTTTGTTTAATGCCATCTACCACCATTAGAACCACCACTGATGTAAATCTGTTTCTAACATATGATTTCTTCCATCCAATTTATCCTGGGGTTTGAAAGAATGTACGAAGACATGAAGGTAAAGTGGAGGAGATATGACAGTTCCCTTTTAAATGTAACTTACTTCAGGTAAACAACTTGTGCTTTCACCATTTCAATGTTAAATATATACTTCTCTTTAACAAGCAGTCAGGCCCAAAGAGGAAGAAGTAACTAAAGCCAAAAGAGACAGAAAGAAAACAATTCAATAGCAGTTCTTTTTTCTTTTCCATTTTTTCTCCCTTTCTTCCTGGATGAAACCAATTTCATTTCCTGAGCCTGAAATTACATTGTAATCTCAAACCCATTTCTATTCTTTGTGCTGGAACACAGAGATTGCTGGTTACACCTGTTCTTTTTTTTTTTTTTTTTTTTTTTTTTTTTTTCACCTTCTGTAAAACAGAAGGCTTTCAGGAGTACTATTTTGACAAAGACCAAAAAGAAAACAAGAGACAGCTTCGGTATACAAGTGCTTTAAAATCTCATGTGTGGTGTATGAAAATGTTACAGCATAGTCATCTGGCTGGAAAGAAAGCACAAGTACTGTCTCTGTGTTAAGCTTCCCTTCAAAATAAGAAGTCAAAGTAAGTGCAATACAGCCCTGAAGCATAAAAGATTTGTGTCTCAATTTTGGGAGGAATACATTTTCACAAACAAGATAGGTACAAACAAGAAGGCATGAAGACCTTGGTCTCAGGAAATGCATTCAAGATACCTGTCATGGATTGAGCAAACGAGATCACTGCTGTATATTGTTCAGATTCAAAATTAAACAGGTCAAAATGAAAAACAAATCAAAGGTCTCCATTAGTTGTCCATTAAGAATCCTAAAGTAAAATGCTATTGGTGAACTTCACAGTAAAGTAAGTAATAGGGAGGGCCATAGGCTAGGACTTGTTATTAGAAAAAAAGCACAAACTCTCTGCTTTAACTTTTCTGTACTTCATGATTTTATTGTGGATCCTGAATAGTGACGACCATCTAATCTTCTTGTTCCCTCATTATGAACAGGAATGATTAAGGCTATGCCTGCCCTTACCTACTGACACGAGATAGAGCCCTAGCCTAACAATTATTCACACTGACACAAGGTGAGAGAAGGTCCTGTTTGGAGGAATAGCTCTTCTATTGTGTGTCCAGATTTCACCTGCTAAACTCTGAGACATGATTATGATACAAGTCTGGACAGCAGTTCTTCGCATCCTTCCATAATAAAGATGTAACATGCAGTTATGCCTCTGTGCAAAACAGGTCAGCTGTCCCAGAGAGAAATGAGCACCTTCAGAAAATTTTCCTAAAAAGAGACAGACTTTTCAAAAGTTGACTTAGTCAACTATTTTTAGGAAGAATAAAACATATCATGAATCATCACAGTGAGCTCTCTCTTTTTTCTCATATATTCGCCCACTCTTTATCACTAAGAAAACTGGCTTAGATCAACCATCTTCCTTTTAGACAATTACATATGAGCAAGGAGAATCCCAATCCTTGGCTGAAAGGCTCCCTCTGTAACATTTTGAATTCTACAAATACACCCATCAGTTTAGAGAACAAGTGGACACGTGAAGGTGATCCCGGTGTGACATACTGCTTCCTGGGTCTCTTTCTTGTTACACTGGTGAAATAATTTGGTCAGCTCTAAACCTGTTTCCTCAATTTTGGACATAAACTCAGCTGCCCAGACTAAACCAATCTATAGATTCTGTGCTAGGAATGCCAAAATTTGGAATATGAATGATTTGCACTATAAAGTAAGATAATGATTTATATTACTTTGTTTTTTTATTAAAAGATTTTATAATGATTTTATAACATTTTATGCTATGTTTTATATTCACTGTCAAGGGCTCCAGCCACACCATCCAAGACACACAAGTCAATGGTGGTGCCAGAGAGAATGAAGAACCACCCACTGTAGGAAAAGGTCGGGTTCATGACCACCTAAGGAACCTGAATGTGCACAAGTCCATGGGATCTGATGAGATGCATCCATGTGTCCTGAGGGAACTGGTGGATGTTATGTCACTATCCATCATATTTGAGAAGTTGTGGCAGTATGATGAAGTTCCCACTGATTGGAAAAGGGGAAACATAACCCCTGTTTTTAAAAAGGGAAAAAAGATAGACCTGGGGAAGTACAGGCCAGTCAGTCTCACCTCTGTGCCTGGCAAGATCATGGAGTGGATCCTTCTGGAAAACATGCTAGGGCACATGGAAAATAAGGAGGTGATTGGTGACAGCGAACATGGTTTTACTAAGGGCAAATAATGCCTGACAAATTTGGTGGCCTTCTGTGATGGGGTTACAGCATTGGTGGATAAGGGAAGAGCAACTGACGTCATCTACCTGGACTTGTGCAAAGCATTTGACACTGTTCCACATGACATCCTTGTGTCTAAATTGCAGAGACATGGATGTGATGGATGGAGCACTCAGTGGATATGGAACTGGCTGGATGGTGGCACTCAAAGAGCTGTGGTCAACAGCTCAATGTCCAAGTGGAGAGCAGTGACAAGTGGTGTCCTCAGGGGTCGGTGTTGGGACCGGTGCTGTTTAACGTCTTTGTTGGAGACATGGACAGTGGGATCGAGGCACCCTCAGCAAGTTTGCCAATAACACTGAGCTGTGTGGTGCAGTCGACACGGTGGAGGGAAGGGATGGGCCATCCAGAGTGACCTGGACAGGCTGGAGAGGTGGGACTGTGCAAACTTCATGGAGTTCAACAAGGCCAAGTGCAAGGTCCTGCACATGGGTCAGGACAATCCCAAGCACAAATCCAGGCTGGTCAAGAAATGGATGGAGAGCATCTCCAAGGAGAAGGACTTGGGGGTGTTGGTGAATGGAAAACTGACTGTGAGCCACCCGTGTCCTGGGCTGCATCAAGAGAATTGTGGCCAGCAGGTAAAGGGAGAGGATTCTTCCCCCTCTACTCCACTCTGGTGAGACCCCCCTGCAGTGCTGTGTCCAGTTCTGGAGCCCCCATCATCAGGACACGGACCTGCTTGAGTGGTTCCAGAGGAGGCCACGAAGATGATCAGAGGGCTGGAGCATCTTCCTTATGAGGACAGAGTGAGAGAGTTGGAGTTGTTCAGTCTGGAGAAAAGAATGCTCCAGGCAGATCTTATAGTCCAGTACTTAAAGGAGGCTACAGGAAAGATGGTGAAGGACTTTTTATCAAGGAGTGTAGGGATAGGACAAGGGGTAAGAGTTTTAAACTGAAAGAGGGGAGATTTAGATTAGATACAAGGATGAAATTCTTTACTGTGAGGGTGGTGAGGAGCTGGAGCTGGTTGTCCAGAGAGGTTGTGGCTGCCCCCTCCCTGGAAGGGTTCAAGGCCAGGTTGGACGGGGCTTTGGGCAACTGGGGCTAGTGAAATGTGTCCTTGCCCATGGAGGGGGATTTGGAACTGGATGGTCTTTAAGTTCCTATACAACCAAGACCAATCTATGATTTTATGATTGTTTGATATTAGATAACTTTCCTAACTACGCCTATGCATGATGTACAGCATAGGTGTCGCATTTTCTGAATAAATTCTTTTATGTCAGTGAACCCATTGATGTGAGAAAGACTGAAGAATTGGGATCATTCCTTTGAAACTGAAGAGAGAATTAGAGATTCTCAGTGCCTTCTTAAAGTCTTTAATAGAGAGTTATATCCTCATTTTAACAATTTATAGGATGGTTAAAAAAGCAATTTTAGAAAGACTCTCATTTTCTATTAAATTCTATAGGTTTTTAAGAGTAATTTCTAAAGAACTTGGTATTTCCGTTTCTATAATTTATGTACAGTTCTGTAAAAGTTTCTTGGTTTATTCTTAATAAATCCACCAGGATTTTCTAGAAGGATCTGTAGCTTCTTATTTGCAATGCATTTAATTTTGGAAGAGCTGGGATATTATTTTTGATTTGTTTTGTTTTGTTTTAAAAACACACACACAAAGTCTGCTGTAATAAAATTCAAAGTGATCAGTAAGGAGTTAAGATAATTCATAGGTTTCCTCACTCCCACATTGCTGGCAAGAAGCTTCTGATTCAGCTGCTGGTAGACTTGGAGCAACAATGTATACATGGAAATTAATAGTACTACTTATAAAATAATAAGAAAAAAGAAAAGGTCTCTATTACACTTGGTACACCTGGGACAGCACAAGGTAAGCTGTGCATAGGACATTGTGTATCATGCCTCTTATCTTAGATGAATGGCCAAAGCCTTTGGAAAGCATATGGCTTAAGCAAATTAAGAGAGTCTAGAGCTGTTTACTAATGAGAAAAAAAAAACTAGCAAACAAAAACAAATGTATTAGACCATCACTAAGTAAAGGGCACTGTATGACAGCAAGAAAATAAACAGATAAATCAGTAAAATCCAGTAATCCTGCCAAATAAATCATAGGCTCAGTGACAATTAAATGTAGCCTACTTTGACTCATAAATAGCATCATGTCCTTCCAGGCTAAAAAAAGACTTTGTAAAACCTTCCATGCAATCATGTTAGTTTAAATCACCTGAATTAGCAAACAATAGATGGCATTAGCAACCTGGTCTAGAGGAAGGTGTCCCTGCCCATGGCAGAAGGGTCGGAACTAGATGATCTTTAAGGTCCCTTCCAACACAAACCATTCTATAATTTAATGATTTAATATGAGAGGGGAAAATTATTTGGCAGAAAGCTCAAGGGTTGTTACGGTTTGTTGCTTTCTCATACTTTTTTAAAAAAACTAAGGCCAGGAAAGACCACTGTAATCATGCGATCGAGGGTGCTCACATATTGTTGAGCCCAAGAGTTAAGTAAACTTCTGTACAAGCAGACTGACACTTGGTCGACACAACCAAGCATTGGTCTGAGCTCTTCCTATCTACCTCTCCACAACACACTACCCCCTGTTTAGACTGTCCACCGAGTTCTACACTAAGAGTCGTGACAAGGAACATGAACGTATTGTGTTTTAGGAATAAAGGTTTCATAGTAGTACTAAAAGTAAATTGGGAGTCAAACCAAGCTCTGATGTCCCAAGGCTGTCAAACAGATTATGTCTGACATTATGTCACTTTATCTTCTCTCTGCAGAGCAGCATATGGATTTATGCAAGCTTAGTACATTTATTCAAAACCATTCTGGTTAATAAAACACTTGATTTTCTTCAAATGTCATAAACAAAAGTAAATCTTCAGAATATACCTTATTCTCATATTCAAAGAGGAGCCATTAAATCCAGTCAAAGTTCAGAAAACCAGTAAAAATATTATGCCACCATGTTGTGCCTAAGACAGCTTTTTACTACCGACGTGACTGAAAGCATACTGCAAATGTGCTATTAATACTTTATTCTGGTGTATGTTTACAGGGGGAAAAAGACTGATATTACTATGCATAAGCTTGGAAATATGTCTTTAGCGTCTGAGGTGCTTACTTGTTTACCTTCAGCTACCAGCTTTGAACTGTGTAATGGCAAGACAAGAGAAGAGTTCAGCTTTGTTTTCATTAAAGTACAGGAATTTCTGTCAGTTTGGAACACAGCGGTCTTACCGGCTTATCCCCTCCACCACAACATTTCTCACATAGATTCTTTCAGAAATGCAAGTATGCCAGATTATACCTGTCTTTATAAAGCACTGAAGTTTTTTTTTCCTGAGATGTGGAGTAGCAGAGTTAGAGAATTTTTGATTTTTCAAAAACTTGATAAAAAGGGTTGATGAGAAATTATGGTGTTAATATCTGAACTGCTATTTTGTGGACATAACTGTATGGAATAATAGTAAGGTCAGAGTTCTTGCCAAGATGTTATTTGTCAACTGAGACAAGCATGGCGAAGACAGTCTGGGAGGAAAGGAAGAGTGCCTAAGAAAAATGTATAGATGGATACTTCTAGAAAGCTGTTCTATTTCTAAACAACAGTGCTAAGTCTGTGTCATACAGTACACCTTCACAATCCTGAACAGACTGATATTTTTAATTGATTTTGTGAGATGTTAGAAAGATGTGGGCGTTTTTTGCTGTAGTAAACCTTTTGTAACCACAAGCAATAGGAAATTAAATCTGGTCAGGTATAACCTGAGAGCCACAGAGTCCCTACCTTACGTTAAAATTATTGCCCACTAAAAAGAGAGATAAATAAAAATGAAAAACAAATGTAAAGCACAAAGAAATTATTTCCATGCAGAAAAAAAATGTCATGGGTGAATTTTTATGAGGGAGTCAGTTGAAAATTAGCTAGAATTACTCATGCATGGAGATGCTGACACAGAAAACAGGAAAGTTAGGAAACAGATGATCAACCCTGAACTAAAGTTTAACACCAAATTTAGTAATAACTGTTGGTTATGAATGATGTCTTCTTATATAGAGTGTGGGATTTCCAGAAACAATTCCGTTCAAAAAGCAAAAAGTAATGTTCTGATTTCAAATAGCTTCGGTGTATTGAGACCAGTCAATATATGACTCCAAAGTTTTCCAAAGAGTTGGGAGCCTGGGTTAGCAATCTCCCTCTTTTTTTTGTTGCACCCAGACCCTACTTAGCTTGTGAGACCTACCAGGAGAACAACACGGGTATTTAGACTGCATATTTACGTAACGCCTTTCTGGGAAAAGAAGTTTACTCTTGCTTTTAGCTATTGTTCTACCACCTCAGAAGTCTAAAGAGAGATAATTATTTGGACACTGCTGAATTAGTCAGAATGCATACGTTGCTGAGCAAAAAACGTCTTGACTCTTTCCTTTTGGAAAGCTTGGTGAGAATAATTATCTAATTTACAGACACTGCAGAAAATGACTATAATAAATGATGGTCCCTGTTCAGAACAGAATGCATCATACAGCTAGATTAAAATACAGTTAATTGTACAGAATGAAGGGGGTGTAGGGGGACAGAAATAGGATGCAATTTACAAAAGAGAAAACATGCTTTAGAGAGGCATCTCTAAAATACATCTCTAAATATAGAGTGATGATAGACAAGAAAACTAAGCCCACAGATTTGAACATCTTTGTGGCTTGAAATCCATGTCCAAACTCTACAGCTGGTGCTCATCTCTAACAGGAAATGTCATTTGTAAACTTTTATTACCATCTGATTTTAAAGGCCAGCTCATCACAACTGAATTATAATCAACTATGTAACATTTATTTAACTTTCTTTTATTAAGATTACTAGTGCAGAATAACAAAGGGTAGAGAAAATCAGGGGAAATACAGAAGTAGTCAATCAGCAACCACATACTTTGAGGAAATGTATTGTGTAGAATATAAATATTTAATCTTCATGAGATTTCCATACACTATACCTAGGACGAATATCCATCTATCTGAATATTCTTCAGACTTATTGTCAATTAATATTTTGTCCAGGTTCTGTAAAACCTGGTGATAAATTGTCTACAGCTCTGAACTGTTTCAAAACCAGTGTCAGTCTTCCTAAATGATAATTTTCTCATGATTCTGGACATAAGAATAATAACATAAATTCACAACATTGAAATTGTCAATCTGCTATCAGCAGAAAATTAAGATTCTTAGAGTAACTATATAAGGATTTTAAATACAAAACTAAACAGCTGCTTCAATCACCCTAGGTAATACAGCACATTTTCATTAAGGCCATCATAGAAACACCACTGTCCTGGATAATGAGGTAAAACCTATCTGGAGTGATCAGAGGTAAAGGTCAGCTAATGCAACAAGAAATCAAAGGATTTAGCCACAGCTCTGAATACATGTCTCAGTGAATCTGAGGTCTGCTCATAAAATCATCAATTTTTTAATAAGAAATGAAGAGTACCAAATGGCCAACTCCGTGGAATATTGATGTTGGAAAGGGATTCTATACATAGAAGGAAATTTCACATCCAACATTCACACATCTTCTTTGTAATCTGGCTCCAGAGCCTGTGAGCACTAGAACAATTACAGTCTGCCCACCACCATAATTCCTGAATGAAGCTTGAAACACAAAACAAGAACACAGTGAATCGTCTAAGTACAAGTGCCCTCACATTATTTGATTTATATTTAATCCCTCCATTTAAATATATTTCTTATGAATTAGGATTGGTGAGAAACAAAATGAGTGGGGAGAGCAGGAGAATTGGTTGGATTTTCAAGGAAGTGTCCCAAGTTTTCATGGTTCTAACCAAAACGATTTTAAAAAATGGATGTTCCAGCTTACTCTATACTCCTCTTCTTGCTGAAGTATAACCAGACAGTGCAATCAGATTCTTTGCCATTCCTCCTGCGAGTCAGGTGTTATCTGAACTTTGCAGCTGCCCATCAACTGATATGGGTTTGGACAGAAGTCTTCAAAGAAAATGTCTGAAATATAAATGTAGATCAATGCTACTGCTAACATTGGCTGTATGTTGGAATATATATTAGCCGGATGCATGAATATATTTGGTACGTCATATCTAGTCCTTATATAGCTACCCACTTGGAAAAAACATGCACAAAGAGAGATGAACTTCACCAGTTCCCAGTAATGGAAACAGGAAAGCTATCAGGCTCCCAAAGGGTCAGTGGGAAATGGATTAATACATCCTGATTGCACCAGATGAGAAGCCTGAACACCTTTTGAAATACAGCCTCTCTCTTGAAATAAGGCCACAGACACCCTGTGCTAGAAGTAACACAGGATAAATATGATGAAGACCTGGTGTTGAGGAGACCAGAATCTAAAGATTCAGGCAACAGAAAAATTACAAGAAGGGAAATTCTAACTGGACATAAGGGAAAAAAAGTCTTTACTGATATGGTGATTAAGGATTAAACTATCCTAAGTGGTTGTGAAATGTCCATCCATGAAGATTTTCAGAATTTGACTGGATAAGGCCCTGAGAAAACTGATATTACTTCGCTAGCCCTTCTCTGAATATGTAGTTCACTGGAAGTCTCTTTCACTAAAATCACTCTGTCATTGTATTCTATTAGCCTCCCCAGACTGGAATAGACACGACGACCCCAAATCATAGAATCCCTCTTTGTTTTTGCCTGCACGGAAGGCAAATGCTTTGAAGATAGACTGATTTTCTAATATAGGGAATATTTTCCTGAGGAGACTAACACCCTCAAACTATTTCCACAAAGTGTCTATTTCCCTCCATTGACTATAGAAGTTACTAGCTTACTTGCAGACATCTCATTCTGGATGTCTAAAATCCAGTGAAATAAATCCTGCTCCCTGTACATCCATAAACTCAGCACTTATTTCTGCAAATTGCTACTTGCAAATGATCATACTATACTCTTCCATCCTCTAAGATCAGTATTTTTCAAGTGCTTTTTTCTTCAGTTCTGTCATAAAAATGAGAGGAAAACAGCAGTTCACTTTAATGACCAGCATAACATTATACTGTTTTGAATCCAAAAGCACGTCTTTCATTCAGTCATCATCCATAAAGATATTTTTTTCTTACTTCATCTAGAAGAGTCAGGAAATTGTTAGGTTTTACAGTAAGTCCCTTTGCAACACATTTCATAAGAACAACATTAATTCTGGCACTTTTATTTGGATTAAGCAAAGATATTCTGATAAAACCTCTAAGGATGTGGCATAGCTGTCCTAATTTGAGCAGTATTTAAGTTTTGCTATGTTCAAATACCGCTTTCTGAAATTGAAACACATCACATAAATGAATGCACATCTATGGATCTTCACTATATGTCTTATGGTATGATTACAATTAGTTTTCATCCTCTCTAAATTTGAAGCAAATGAAAATGCAGAGTAAATATAGTTATTTTTGTAGTCAGGAAGACAAACTACATTGTGAATGAATGATACTGCAAGTTCTTCAAGCACAACAGCTGTGATACAAAATATCTTGAAAAAAAATAAGTGGATGAGAACTTTGTGCAGCTCCCACACAATATTGTAGAATACTAATTCTTGGGATGGTGATGGAGAGAGGTCAACTACAGACATGTTAAATTACAAGTCACACTTCCCAGAGAAGTCTTAGAGAAGACTGTGTGAACAGTGGACGCTCTGCTATTTCTTTAGGGTTGAATTTGCATCATCAGTAATGTTCACTATACAGTCACAAAAGTGTAGACCATAAATAGCTGAACAGAAAAATTGCAAGTCACTGCATCTCTTTTCATTTGTGCTGCGATATCTCTTACAGATTCAGGTGGGATGTTTCACATTCCTCAGTGATCTTGTCTCTTCTCAACATTGTCCAGATATCCTGATTTCTAACCTTGTATCTCTAGCTAAGTGCTTATCCAGCTTCTTTCTGACATTAGGGAGAACAGGGAAACCTACTTTCAGGCAGATGAGTGTATTGCCAGCCTTGCCAAAAATGCAAAACTCTAAGTGGTAAGATCTTGCTTTTGTGAAAGAAGGAGCTGTCATCTTCTCTCATGTTTTAGAGAGGTGATCTGAGTATTTTTTCTGTACAGTCATAACAGTGGCTATCTCATTATTTCCTCTTCATGATTTTAGTAAAGAATAGTAAAGATTCATTTTATCTCAACACTAACCATTAGATATGTTCAAAGAGTACAGAGGTCAACATTCAAACAATGAACATTCAAAGGAATTACTACAGATTTTACTGGTTTTGGGAAAGGAGTGTTATGCTGATGGCTAAAAGAGGTTTCATGTGGGCACAGTCAAACACCAAGGCTAGAAGTTGAGATGGACATGATCTTTATCATTTTAGTAAAATATATCAACAATGACCCATAGTCTTCTACAGATGTTAAACAACACCAGTAAAACATCTGAATTATGTTTATAGTTGATAATCACTGTGAGAAAGAACATGTGTGTTAAATTTAAATAAAGGACAGAAGAAAAGCATGTGATCTACAAGTGCTAATACTCCTTCTGGCTAAGAATTCTGCTGTAGCCTACAATCGCAATTATTTGGTTAAAACAATAATCACCATTCTGCTTTTTGGGGTGATAATTCTCAGAAAAATGAATTTAGTACAGCAAGTGTAAATATGAGATTCTCTGGGAGGGATGAGCTACTCCATTCAGCTCAAGGACATTTTCCTGAAGGTATTTCAGGCTAATAACTTAAGTTTCACTACCTGAATGAGTGCAATATGAGAAAAAGGTCACATACGAGCATATTCTAAGAGCATTTCCTTCTAAAGTTAAAGATTAGTAGCATATGAGTTGCTATCAAATTTTATTTCTATACAGGACAAAGCTGAGCCTATAGAAACCTTTTAGTGTCCTTGGTCATACCATGAATAAGCTGGACTAGATCATCACTCAAGAACATCTGCATAATTCCCTTATTAGTCTGGATTTAATTTGTTGACTCTTAAAGATACAGACTGATGAAGTGTGCTATTGCTGCTGCCTTCTGAACTGTCTTAACTGGCCTTATGCATGGCTTATGTTTATACTAATTTATTTTGTAGTTTCAGAAAGACAAGCGACATGAATTGGATAGTCACAGTGAGTGAAAGTGTAATTAATGTTTGCGTGAGGGTTTTAATTTTTTTCTTAAATTATGTATCTTTGAGTATCTTTGACAAGAGTCAGGAAAAGTAAAGAAGTTATATTATTTCTTCAGCTTGATCCACTCCAAAGAACAGATTAATTGTTCTTAACACATTTTATAATATTACAATATTATTTGCTTCAGGTTAAGTACATATAAGGAACAGCAAATGAATATCTACAAAATATATCATATGTAATACATATCTCATGAAAGGTTCAGGGAAGGAAATTTTCTGAAGATAAACAGATCACTTCAGAATTTCCTTTATGAACAGCTCAAGGTTTCATGACTCTTGTACTGCCATCTAGTCCAAGAATATCTTTACCACACAGACATCTATACCTGAGCTAATCCATGTTAAAGGGCTAACCCGATATCCTCCTGAATTGTTTGCATCCCTCCACACTACCCTTTCCCTAAGTTGCAGGACAGAATCTCCAGTCCCATAGGAACAACATGATCTGGAGATTTCATCCAGTACTTTACCCTGACCAGGTAGTCTGTAACATCCCCTGCACAACATCACCCTCACTAGCCTCTCCTCTGATTCTGACCTAAAAGCGCTCAATCAGCCTCTTATATACTCTATAGATAAAGGCTCCACACAACGAGGAGCAGCTTTTTCTCGTAGAGGGTAACACCCTGCTCTTTGTCTTCCTTACCTGGCTCTCCTGAAAAGCCGGTGTCTATCCATCATCACTGAGCTCCAGTCACCTCACTCCATCCTGACAATTCTAATGGCATCGCAGTTCTGCACCACATAGAGGAGATATAGCTCCTCCTCCTTATTTCCCAGGCTGTATGCATTTCCGTGCAGACTTTTCTGTGCCCTCTTTACCCTTTCCAAGGCTTTTACCACTCTGCCTCATGCACTTGTCACCCCTGCCATTGTTTGATTTATTTTGGCATAAGATGTTAATGTCAACCCCAAAGATGCTTTAAAATTTCATCTACTTCACAACCCTGTTGATGAAAGTACTTTTATATAGTTTGTGGATGGATTCTGTTCTGTTTTTCAGAGGACCTATGGTTACAAAAGCCAAGAGGCTGCCTGAAACACCAGCCACACAGCCAGTTACTAACTCACATGATGCATCCATTTTTACTAGAGACTGTTCCCTATAGCAAGTCTGATTTAGAATTACAGAGACCCCATCAGTGCTCCCATATCCTTCACTTTTGCTCCTAGAACTCAGCAGTATCTCTTGATTTGCTCCAGGCTTCCCTTGGTACTGGTGCTAATGCAGATGGTACTGGTGGAGATGAACAAAGTGCAATATTGGTGCAAGGGTTGGACAAGCCTCAGCATTCTCTCTGTGGATTCCCACATTGCCCCAGGCAAGTACAAGCCTCCTGTGACAGTATGTTCCTTCCTTCATGGGCAGTATTGTACAAGTAGCACACCATAATGCCAGCAGAAGAAGAGGTAGGGAGAGAAATATATATTTACATGACTATATATAATGTAAAATACATATGTGTATCAGAAATTGCCTGGTGATAGGAACCCATTCTGTGTTTGCATGTGGCTAATAAAACATTATCAGCTGTGGGAGGTAAAGACTGTATTGCAGCATGGTCAAAAAGATGAGGTGCTGAGTAACAAACTGCATACAGTCTGCTAAAAGAATAGGAAAAGAAAAAGAAAACAAGGGAAGAATGAGAGTAAGAGAGAGAAAAACAGAAAGAGAGAGAGAGGGAAGGAAGGAAGGAAGGAAGGAAGGAAGGAAGGAAGGAAGGAAGGAAGGAAGGAAGGAAGGAAGGAAGGAAGGAAGGAAGGAAGGAAGGAAGGAAGGAAGGAAGGAAGGAAGGAAGGAAGGAAGGAAGGAAGGAAGGAAGGAAGGAAGGAAGGAAGGAAGGAAGGAAGGAAGGAAGGAAGGAAGGAAGGAAGGAAGGAAGGAAGGAAGGAAGGAAGGAAGGAAGGAAGGAAGGAAGGAAGGAAGGAAGGAAGGAAGGAAGGAAGGAAGGAAGGAAGGAAGGAAGGAAGGAAGGAAGGAAGGAAGGAAGGAAGGAAGGAAGGAAGGAAGGAAGGAAGGAAGGAAGGAAGGAAGGAAGGAAGGAAGGAAGGAAGGAAGGAAGGAAGGAAGGAAGGAAGGAAGGAAGGAAGGAAGGAAGGAAGGAAGGAAGGAAGGAAGGAAGGAAGGAAGGAAGGAAGGAAGGAAGGAAGGAAGGAAGGAAGGAAGGAAGGAAGGAAGGAAGGAAGGAAGGAAGGAAGGAAGGAAGGAAGGAAGGAAGGAAGGAAGGAAGGAAGGAAGGAAGGAAGGAAGGAAGGAAGGAAGGAAGGAAGGAAGGAAGGAAGGAAGGAAGGAAGGAAGGAAGGAAGGAAGGAAGGAAGGAAGGAAGGAAGGAAGGAAGGAAGGAAGGAAGGAAGGAAGGAAGGAAGGAAGGA
>NW_020799098.1:4286906-4345503 GCF_003259725.1 Athene cunicularia | reverse complement strand
GAGAGGGAGGTGCTGAGCATTTCCCCCGGGTGTTTAGTGATGGCTTGCGGGGGTATGGTTCAAAGCTGCACATGGGGTGGTTCAGACTGGACATTAGAAAACATTTCTTTACTGAGACGGTGGTCAAACGCTGGAACAGGCTTCCTAGAGAGGTGGGCAGTGCCCCAAACCTTTCAGCATTTAAGAGGCATTTGGACAATTACCTTAATAGTATGGTTTAAATTTTGGTCATCCCTGAAGTGGTCAGGTGATTGGACTAGATGATTGGTGTAGGTCCCTTTCAACTGAAATAGTCTATTCTGTTGGATCCCAGGACTGCCAGGACTTTGATGCAAGACTGACTAGAATCTTTCTTCTTAAAAAGTACATAAAACCCCACCAAGAACAGACTTTTTCTTTTTCTTAAAAACAAAACAAAACAAAACAAAACAAAAAAACACACCACACAACAGATTTTGAGAGCAAAAACTAGTATAAGACTTTCTGAAGTGAAAGAAACTCAAGATGTAGCAGAACAGAAATAAAACCCATTAATTCTGCCTGTACACTGTGTCTTTGCAGGTGCAAATTTATTTTATATAAGCTTGGTCTCAGTCCAAACTTTTTTCAATGGAATCTTGAATTGCAATAAAAGTCACCTCTGGTCAGTAGGAAAAAATATTTTCTATTACATAAGGCCTGGTTATGTGTCAGTTCCACCTTTCTCAGCGTTTTCTGATCTCTGCTGTGCTATAGGTTCTGTATCTCCTGCTGTTTGTGTGCACTCGTCTGCACTCCACAAACCTCCTCCTTCAAGTGAGCCAGTTGCTTTCTGGGAAGAGGCCTTTGTCCAGAGGGTTCACCCACAGGGACTAAAAAGCAGAGGGGAAATGCTTAACTACCCTGGCAGTCTGCTATACCTATTTAAGAGAGCACGATGTACATAAAAGTAATTATGAACAAGTTAAGCAGCTGTAAAATCTCTCATGGATAATCTGAAAACAATCAGAGTTTTATTACGTTATACCTTTCCCTGAAACACTTTGTGAGCATATATGTCTGTGTGGAGGACTCCTGAAAATCCCTTATCCCTTACAGCACCATTGCAAAGCTTCTTGCTTTTAATGGGATTCGCACTGTGTAAACCTGAGGCTTACCTTGCCACTAACATGGAATTACACTATTACAAAGGGTAAGAATTTGCCTTGAGAATTTATTTAAAAGAATAAATGTATTTAATTCTATATTCAACCAAAATAATAGGTTGATTTGACAGAAATAGAGCAATGGTGAAGGAATGGAAAAAGGCAGCAGCAAGGACCTCCTAGATCAATTAGTCTTTTTTTTTTAAAAAAAAAAAAAAAAACAAAAAAACAAAAAAAACCCAAACCATAGCTAGCATCATAGCTTATTCCCTGGCTAAGCAATACAGCATCCTATTTCTCTGCAAATCCCTAAGGACCCAGGAAGCACCGAAGCATTCAAAGCAGATCCATTGTAGCACCCCATTCTGCCTGTCAGTCATAATTACACTGAATTTTATGAGACAGACCCTCTTCTGACAAGATTTCTTGCTATTTTTTGTATAAGACTGAGTAGTTTTGGAAGTGTTACACCAGTACACACAGACCACAGATTCACTGAAGCAACATCTGTGTTAAGGAACTACCAAAGCAAGATAACAATTGCAATGCAATAAAATCCTGTGCTTTGGGAATATTCACCAAGCTTTCTTGGTGAAAGGAACACCATTTTAGGCAAGCAGATGCAAGAAAAAAAAAAAAAAGCAAGAGCTGCACACACTGATGCATAATTTCAGCTCTTTTAGAAAGAGCAATAAACACTTAGAATTCAACTGTTGCACACAGCCAGGGATCTGTTTCTACGCATCTCTTGCCATAGTCATTTATATGGCAGCTGCTGCAAAACTTTCCTAATAAACCTGATGGCTTTACCCAAAAGTGCTCAGAGTTCAGAATCTTCTTTTCGTAATTAATATCATACTATGGACTTTCCCCAGATAATTAGGCTATCATTTTGAAAGCCAAACAGACTTAAGAGTAGAGTCTCTTAGGAAAAAAACTGTGGGTATTAGAAAAACTAGAGGAAAGGTGAGATATTATACCGCTAACTGAATCCCACTCTGATCAGAAAATACACCATCTGTCCAAAAAATCTACCAGCACTGTTTCCTATATCACTACTCTAAAAATGGTTCAACCAAGCATAACAAAACCTGAAAAGTCTTATTTCATCACTCTTCCTAAAGGATGAAATCTGTAATACCAATGCCCTTAGATAGTGCTGCCAGAGCCCTGAATACACCACGAGGCTCTAATTTCCGTGAGATGCCCCAGCTGGGACCTCCACCAGCCACAAGGTCCCTCTGACCAGGCACTGCATCTGCTCTCAGGCAAGTGCTTCCAGTGTTGGCTTGAGGTGAGCTGTATGGGTGGTATGTTTGATTCCGTGCTGATCTTGACCTGTTCGCTCGCCTTCCTGATTTGAGCTCAGATCTGTATTATTACTGTGGACATCCTTTTTCATCATTAGCTTGTTGGCAAGCCCTGATTGTTGTCAGTGGATCTGCTCCTCTTGGTCAGGTACACAAGTGGTATATAAATTTGGCTTCTGATAGGATAGATGTGCACGGTAAATAGAAAGAGCATCATAGGTGGTGGTTTAGGTGTTCCAAATTCTCTGCGCCGTGCACCTCTTCCACAGAGTTGTTGCAGAACTGTGATTGGCTGTACTGTAAAGATTTTTCATGCTGCTAAATTCCTCTAAAGGCTACTAGGTAGAATTAATAAAATGAGGGAACCCTCTAATTCTGACCCTATTTGGCTCTTTTTTTTTTTTTTTTTTAAACTGGTATGAGAAATCTGGGGGTCATAAACACAGGCTCTCTTGTAATATTCAGCCTTATAATTGTATTTTTTTTACTTATTCCTAAATGAAGAGGAAGGTGCTCAAGATTGTCTGGCCTTGATTCCATAGAGCCTTAAGTGCCATTAGGTCTACAAAGTTCTAAGCTGGTTTACTGCAGTAAAGTACAGGTGTTTAAATAAAAGTTAAAAATACATCTGCTTAAATTTGAAGACTGAAGCTTGTGTGTGAAGAGTGAAGCAGTGTAGTGCTGAAACCATTTAGAGTTCCATAATCTATAGCTACAATAACCTGCTGAAGTTTAAAGGCAAATGTACTCGAACATGTCTTTGATTCAAACATACTAAAGGAGCCCTAATCATTGGTGCTATAGTTCGTTAAAATCAGACAGAAGTAAAGCATAATTTTAAGTGCAAAAGCATCTGCTAGATAACAACAAATAATAAAAGGCTCAGCAAACAAAACTCTGTATTGTGTTTTTCCTTCCAGGTTTACTTGTTGTTCAGTAGCTTTCTTGGGATGGTGTGTGGGTCAGAGAGAAGGAGGCAACAAATTGTCCACAGTCCCTTTTGAGACCTAGAAATGTTCTACTTTTTCATTAATTTTCATTCACTTTCATCCACTTATTAGACTTTAATATGAATCTGAGGTTGTTTGGTCTCATTCTGTGCTGTGTTACTAGTGGATAGATAATATCCCAGTTTGACAACACCTTTATTGACAAAATGTGCTCCAGTTTGGAGACTGAGACTCTGTTCTGGCCAAATGAGCTTTGGTTACATTTGAAAACTTTGCTCCTAGGTTTATAAATTCAAAATACTGATGGAATCTGAGCTGAAAGTGAAGAAATTATTCTGGATAAACTCTAATTTAAGAGTGAGAAACAAGGAAAAAAGGTTGTCTTCTTGGTGAAAACCAATTGAGGGAAAAAAAATAAGGCCTTCAGATTTCAAATCTATGCTTTTAAGAATTTTGTATTTTAATTGTGCTTGATAAATATTTAGTTCCCATTCTTGCCAAATTCTCCAAGGTATAGTCTTTAGCCTGAACTATAGTCTCCAGCCTATATAAGTAATTACAACTCCAAATCATTTTTCATTTAAAACAGAACAAAACAATTACAAAAAACCCCCAATAAATAGGGGGGACAGCTGTATAAATGGCAGATTATTTATGATAGACTTTAGCTGTCCTGGTTCCTATCATGATAAGTCTCACATGCTGAGCAACCTAAAGTCTTTCTCTAGTTTCACGCTCGATTCCTCTGTTGGCCCAGATCACCTGGCGTTTGAGCTCATGATCCATGCACAGACTATTAAAGATATCTGTTATTTATCCCTCTTGCAATAAGCCAGTCTCAATATCATAGTTTTGAGTCTCAGCTGAATAGAACCCAAATCAAACGGACTGCTAGGCATGTAAAAACATTACAATTGACAGTAATATCTTTTTCTTATCTTCCTGATGCTTCCTTCTGTGTTATTTTTTCTTCATCTATTATCTTGCTTCTCCCAATGAAAACAGTCCTCAGATCCGTGAGAGATCCCCCTACAACACCAGGAAAGAAAAACTGTTTATCAATGTGGCAGTAATTCACCCTGGATCAAGTAGAAATGGCCAAATAAGTAAAAGATGCAACAGTACCAATTAAACATGCAGTAAAAGGATCAGTTTCTATTCCTCTTTGGATGACAGAAGTTCAAACTGGAGGGCTTTATTCCAGTATACCTGTTTATAATTTATACACCTATTATGTAACAGCTTGATGAAATTTATAAATCTGCTTAAAAGAAGAGGTGAATATGTTGAATTTTGTACTGATAGATTTACAGATTTGAGACACTGGAAACCAGGGCAGGAATATAACCTTATAACAAATGGTGTATTCGTGTCACCAGAGAAATGAACAACACCCAGCATAATAATAAAATCTCAAAAGGATTTGGGCTACAGTTATTCTTCCCTTGGAACAGAGCATGGCAAACTGGATGAAGACACTGAAACCCCAAACTCAAGTCAGGAATTGCAGAAATTCCTGCTTTGAGTGTGTATCACATTGAGCATCCTTTGTGGTTGTTTCTGTGATTCAATTAATTGTTCACTGTTGTCAGCAGTCTGTTATGAAGGTGCTTATACCATGCCTAATAAGTTGAGGGGGGAGAGGAGAATCCCTGTATGTATCAGAATATTCAAATCAATCTATTTACTTATTTTCTCTATTTCTCACATTTAAATGCTGCGCTGACTGGGAAGGAGTTCAAATTAAATACAGAAAAGTAGGGCTTTCAAGAAAGCTATTTTCTTCAGAAATTAATTTTGCTTCTTCTGCAAAATTTTTGATTCTTTTAATGATTCATTCAGCAAGAACTCACTACAAACTCTTGCCACCAAGCTTATACAGTGATATTTGGTACACAGAAATAATTGACTATGAGAGTTATTTCAGTACACATGATTTAATTTTTGGTGCTTCTGTGACTTCCTCTATCTCTAAGTCTTTTTACTCTCACAACGTTTTCCCTTCATTCAGCTCTTCCTTGAATCTTTTGATGTCATGCTAGCAATTGTGTTAGTGCTGTTACATGTAACTGAACTGACGGTGATGTCTGAGTACTCATATGCGATCACCTGAAATTTCTCAAGCAACTGTTAAGATAACAGGAAAATAATTCTTCCACGAGGTTGCATTTCTGGGATACAAAATAAATAATAATCCAAGAAGTGGATTAAAACTTCTTAAAGAAGTGGGATTTGTTCTGAGCTCTGTATTTATTAAAAGAGTAAATGAGGGCCTATTGCAGATTTCTGGATATCTTCAAATATTTAGTATGAGATTGTGACGATCCCCTTCCAGGTGCCATTTCCACAAGGCTACTCTACTCTCTTAAAGAAGGGAAAGAGAAGATGCTTTTAGTAAGAATCAGGAATTTTGTCCTCTGAAACAGGCAAGAAAGGATGGAAGAGACCTGGAACTTGGGATAGGTTTCCAAATGACAACCAATTAATTTGAGGGTGATGCTATTTGACTTTGTTCAACACTGGGAGAGGGTTATAATCCCACCAGATCCTGTGGAAATCTTTTAATACTAACTGTAAAAAAGCATAAAAAATTTGACCGGGTCTTCACTGAGATTTACAAGTCCCAAAGCTTCTAGTGCCCTATAGTCCTTTGTTAACTGATGAAAAGGTATGTGAATGATACCTGCAGACAATAAGCATTAGATATCCTACTTTACTAACCAATACAAATAAAAGGAATAAAAGTATTGCATATTTCAAACACCACCTCACTGAATATGTTAATAAAGTTGAAGATATAGAAGCAAGTTACTGACTTTGAAAATAATAATTTCCTTTCAGTGATAAGGAAATGATGACCTATAATATCATACTTATGAAATTATATAATAATTATATGATTTTGTAATTATGAAGTGATTGACTACCAAAAAACATAATAAAAGTAACAAATGTTCAGCTGGGACCTGTCAAACAATCTGATAGTCAAGAAAATCGCTAGTAGTTCTTCTCTCAATTTAACACCTTACCTGGGTATCACGTCTTTGTTCACAAAAAAAAAAAAAAAAAAAAAAAATGATGGCTAACTTCAGTGTAGTAAAATAGAAAACGAGCTTTTGATGCCTTCTATCCTGTACCTCCTTTCTTACAGTCCATCTGTCAATAAAGATAATATATTTAAGAAAAGAATTTTGATATCTTGTTGTATCTCCTCTAGGAGTACATTCCAAAATCGAGAGCACCTTTAGTAAGAATGTTCATTTATTTGGGAAGGTTTTCGTGATCATGGATTTCCTCTTTTGCACTCACTTATTTTAGCAGTTTCCAGGTCTGTAGTCTTTTAGGGTTTGGGGGGTAAACTTCTCATTGTTTAGCAGGTTTCATGTGCTTTTGCTTTTAGTAGCACATGCATCCTGAACTTGCATTTCCAGTAATAATTTACCAAATTACAAAGAAAATAGAAAACAAATAAAATTAAGAGATTGTGACAAATCTGTAGTATCATTTTCCACCTTTGAAAAAGAACCACATGTAAAAGGGAAAATTACTTGTCTGTTGATTGTACAGGTCAGGCCGATTCTATTGTCTCAAATACTTAGAAATTTTTTGTAGCTAAAAAGCAGAAATGAACAAAAGCTCCAATCAGACACATTTTCCTATTCTTCCCTTCAAGACCCAGGTCCAGAACTCAGAATTATCTTCAGCGAAAATTCCCAATTGATAGGCAACTTATACAGGGTACAGGACCAATGTGACTGGTAGACTTCTATGTTTGAGATAAACTCAGAAAATCTGATATAAAGCAGTGCAGAAATGTCTTTGATACAGACTAGCTCATGGAGGTAGAAGACTTAGAAGTGGCACTGAGCTATTGGCAGTGCTACCAGGAAACTCAGGACAAGTTGAACCCTGGTACCTGCTTGTCTGCTATGTCAGGGGAAGACTCAGAAGTCATGACAGTAGTAGAAAACTTATGTGAGAAAATAGTAAGATGCACATAAGTGATACCGATTACAAAAAGACTCGAGTCACTCTGAGTGTAATAATGGGTCTAAGGACAAGCCATAAGGATCCACAGTTGCCATAGGAAGATCCTTGAGCAGCAGCTATGACAACCAGAGATGAGTTTAAATAACATGCTCTCACCTGCCAGTGAATCCTTTCCCCTTGGACTCAGGAAGAAGTGATGACAAGACAGGAAGAGATAACAGACAACATGAATTCGTTTGTCCTGGAATTGTGACACACAATCTATCAAAGAAGGGGTAAAGTTGACAGTAATATCAATGGCCTTTCCATTCAGGCTTAGATGAGCTTGGAGGTGCAATTCATAACATCTGTAACAGCCTTCTCACTGTTTCTTGAAGAAATATATTGTTCCTGACAATGGCACATAAAGCAAATACTCTTAAAACTTCTATTTAAAATACAAAAAAAATGGTACAGCCAACACTTGACCATTCCACCTCTGTCAATTTCAGGGAGAAGCCACCAGTGGTGCATCTCTTCTATGGAAAATTAATTAATTCTATTTTTATTTGTTATGAATGTTTTTCACCTAATGATCCCTGTTCATTTTGTCATTGTATCTTGCCATCAGGTTATCCTCTATAACTACATCATATCCCTGCAGGAAAGGATCAGAAATATATTAGTTACTAATTGCAGTTTTAAGACTTCTTGCCTTAAATTGAGTGATGACTAAGCTTTAGGTAAACTCTTCAGATACTTTCTGATTTTCTTGGCACACATTCACTTTCTTCACTCACTAAGCAAACTGGCACCAATGTTTTCTACCCCAAGCCTTCTGCAGTATCCTCTGAGCAATCATTTGGACAATGGGATTTTTGTCTTAGTCCTGTCTCTCAGCTAAGCTTGTTGGGCTGCGGGGTATGGCATTTGTGATATAAAAAGTATTTAAAGAAAATGGGAAGACATGGATGGATGAATAACATTGGCTTTAATTATAAGACTATTGACATTGGAGGCAATTCAGCTAGTCACTGACTTCCAGAGTATCATCTGTATATAATGGACAGCTCCTATTCAAAGTAGATTCATTCAAATACTAACGTATGCATTAGACCTGAACAAATGAAAACTCTCCACATCTTCTTTCAGTGATGTAAGAATGGGTTTATACACTCACCAGTAAACGATTTCTGAGTATTTCTCAGCTACCTGTCCTTCAAATCTCAAGAATCCTCTTGAATTCTGAAGTTGTTGGGTTTTTTTTTGGTTGTGGGGTTGTTTTTTTTTTTAAATTTAAAAAAAAAAAAAAAAAAAAAGTTCTGTCTCAGTTGCTGTGGCTGTCATGACTGTTCACAACAGGAATATTTCATACTAAAATAAGAGTTCTTCAATGCTGTTGGCTCCTACTTCAAAATAGAAGTGGGATGCACTTTGCAAGTGATTACCCGTGGTAAATAGTTTATCCCAATTCAACTGAAGAGGGGGACAGAGTTCCATTAGCCAAGCTAGAAGAAAAAAGACTTTGTAGTCTCTGAGATGGTTCTAAGCATTTGTGAAAATCAGTCAGTCAAGCCCTAAACAGAACATGTTGGGTTTATACTACCAAGCACACGTATGTGCAGCTTTTATGCAGATTAATGTGTCATTTCTAGAATCCATGTTCCACAGGTCCTATAATGTTTCTCTACTCAATAGCACTGTGCAGTTTTTAATCAAATCTGTAATCAATTCAACACGAGAAAAATGATTGGTTAACATCTGTGATTTTAAACTCCTTCCTCATAAAATAATCTCTGTTGTTTAATGTAGGTCTAATCTGTTCCAACTTTATTGAAGAGCCGTGACTAAACTTCAGCCGTCTCTGTTGTCTAATGACTGACTGGAACCAACACCAGAACATAATCTCTGCAGGAACAGCACTGGCCCTACAAAAAGAAGCTGCAGATAGCTGCAGCAAATATTACTATAGGACACAAACATTGAAAGTAAAGATAAAGTTTTTCTCTTCCCAAATGGTCTAGTCTGTCACCACTTCAAGGGGATTGAGAAAGATACATTCAATTTCCCATTTGGATTACTCTCATGCATTTGATTTCTGGTCATTTATAAACCAAGATATAATTTAATGTGTTAATTGTCTGGTAATATAAATACATGATGGCTGGCCATCATGAGTTACAGTCCAGTATATAGTACTGAACACCAGAGGAAGAGAAAGAAAGAAATGGATTTCAAAACTTACATTTCATTTTGTGTTCCTTACTGCATTTTTCTTCTCCATCCTTTTAAGAAATAGAATTTATTATCAAAGAAGTGTGAGGTGGATTTTGTTGTGTTTTTTGGGGTTTTTTTTTGTGTGTGAGATTCCTGCACAGTCAGCCATCTTTAGAAGATCAGCTAACTCAGGGTGACTTATTTTTTCCTCCTGTACCTCACAGAATTTTAACTTTTTGTAGATATCAGCTGGAAGTGAAAATGCTGAAAAAAAAACAAAGGAGACAATTATCCATGATTTCACCTTTTGCCAAGTCAGTCACAGCGGGCAGGAAACAACTTGGTAAGTGTGAGGTTTTACTGGCACTGGGCATCTATATGGTTTCTGTTAGATATATGTGGATATGTCTGTAAATTCAGAAACATGAGTTATTTTCTTGCTAGGACATAGGCTTCTTTTCCCCAAATTTAAAATACAGTCAGGAAAGCTATTTCTCATTGGAAACCTTGGCTAGTAGTATTTGAATGAGTTCTTGTATTAGGGCCTGTAAAGCTGATAGCATGATTTGTACGAAATTTTGTAAGAAAGTTTGTGAGAACTTTACTGTTCATCAGCAAACAAATAGATTACAGCACGAAAAATTCTCATTTATAATGTCAAGAGTCTGACTTGAAAAAAGCAATATATTCTATCTTTTCAGAGGTGAAAAATACCAGGTTTCTATTACTTCTTACCATTTTGTTACATTGTCTGCTATAAAAAAGACATGGATTAAAAAAACAAACAAAAAAAAAACAACAACAAAAAAACCAAAACCAAACCAAACAAAAAAACAAAAACAAAAACCAAAAACCAACAAACATTGAGAGCTTGTCACTGAGGGAATTCTGATCTGATGACAGAGATCTGGAACAAAGGGCAGAAGAAGCCTGTGGACAAACACACAAATAAATACTGAAATGCTCAGCAATTGGACATCTTCTTTGACATTTCATCCCGAGGGTTGTTCAATAGCTCAGATGAGTCCTCTCATACTGATGTGGGAAAAAGTTGGATATAGTTCACAAATACAGTTTACATGATAATGTGGAACAACTTCTGGGAGGTTGTGCATGAGCCAAATAGCAGATGAAAATTTCTTATCGAGAGTCGTATACTTTGTACCGCTGTTTCATATTGTATTTTTTTGGACAGTGAATTTTGAAACACTTGTGTAATCAGCTCCTGTAAAATGCAAGACAGACGTATGAAGAACTTATTTTATGAGTTATTAAGTACTATCTCTTTTCATACTTTTTGTTAGGGCAAAACAAGATGTATACATTGTTTTTCCTTTGTATTCGATAACATTTTTGTTCAGAATATTCACTTTATGACAATGCATGGCAAACACTGATGTCAATTCACAACCATCTGAAACCATCATGTTCATCAAGAAACTCAGAAAAGAGCCTTCCCTTCCCCTCACTTTAAAGTTCCTGCGCTGCTGATATTGATGCATTCATTAGCAGTAGAGTTAGTTTGCATTTTCCAGAATCAAGTGAAGCCACTTTCCTTTTCTACCAAGTCTCTCTAGAAAACAGGTAGAGAAAGGGCAGAAATGTGCTGACAGGAACAGCGATGTAGTATTCTTAATACCCGGAGGGGTGTACAGACATTCAAGAATATTACTGAACTTTTAAGACCTGAAATAAAGAGATCTCTCTTTCTTTCCTAAAGAGTTTTCAGTGGTTATTTTTCAAGTCATTTACTGAGGAGGAGATTATTTTGCACTAACAATGATGAAATCTCATTTCCCCATGAGCTGTCCAACTGCACCCAAAAGTCACAGCATATGTCAAGTTCTATTAAAGTCATATGAACACTAGCATGCACAACATCATAGTATCTTGCCTAGAAGAATTCAGTCATCTAGAAATATGTTGTGGAAACACTGAGAATAGGGAAGAAGTTTGGCAGGTTGGACCTCAGACAGCTCCTTATTGCAGGCATACAGTCTGCTGTAGTACTGACCACCATGGTAGCCTCCTAGGAAGATGTCTCACCTTATTTCCGTCATCCTTGACAGACAGTGTTTGCAGATGGGCACCAATATCATGCAGCTACACACTAGAAAGATTTCTCTGCTTTAAGTGGAATTAAGAAATATAAAGTCTCCCCAGCACACTTAAAGTGAGAGTTTTATTATTGCTTTACCCTTAAAGAAAGCATCAGTTTAGAAGTACTGTAAGCATTCAAAAGCCATCCTTGAATGGCTTTGAGGAAAATGTAGTCATATCTTCAGCTGATACAGTCTATAACTGACAACTGACCAGGCTCTCATCTGCTGTAACACGAGGTTACGTTGGGTTTGTGTGTGGCAGGGTTTTGGTAGTAAGGGAGGGTGCTACAGAGGTAACCCATGTGAGATTATTGAAGCTCCCCTGGCTCCAAGTTGGACCCGCTTCTGGCCAAGGTTGAGCCAGTTATCCTCGGTGGTCATGCCTTTGAGGTAACATATTTAAGAAGGGGAACCTGGGAGGAGGAGTTGGAGTGAGGGAAATATCTCTGCAAACACTGAGGTTGGTGGAAGGAAGGAGGGGAGGGAGGAGGTACACTGGGGCAGAGACTCCGCGGCAGCCTGTGGTGAGAGGGCAGGCTGTGCCCTGCACCCGTGGAGGTCACCAGTGGAGCAGATGCCCCCCTGCAGCCCATGGAGGACCCCACGCCAGAGCAGGTGGGTGCACCTGGAGAGGGCTGGGACTCTGAGGGGACACGTGCTGTTGTAATTCATCTCTGGGACAAATACAGTGTGGAAGGGACCCATGCTGGAGCAGTTCATGAAGAGCTGCAGCCCATGGGAAGGACTCATTAGAAAAGTTCATGGGGAACTGTTTGCTGTGGAAGGGACCCCACGCTGGAGCAGGGGAAGAGTGTGAGGAGTCCTCCCCCTGAGGAGGAAGGAGCAGCAGAGATAATGGTTTAAGAACTGATCAAAACCCTCATCTTCTTCCCCCCTGCACTGCTCAGGGAGAGGAGGTGGAGAAACTGGGAGCAAAGCTGAGCCTGGGAAGAGTGGAGGGGTTGAGGGAAGGTGTTTTTAAGATGTCATTGTGTTTCTCACTGTCCTGCTCTGGCTGATTGGTAAATTAAGTGGTGGTGATGATGATGTTCAAATGAAGTTGATGTTCTTCTTCTTCCCTAATTGAGTCTGTCTTTTGATTGTGACCATAATGGGTGAGGCATCCCTCCTGGTCTATGGCTTGATCACTGAGCCTTCTGGGTTTTTTTCCTCCCTATCTACAAGGGAGAAGGATTGAATGAGTGGCTGCATAGTGCTCAGCTTCCCTCTGGGCTTAAATCATGACAGAGGTTTTCATAGGAGAGATGTGAAATTAATTTTGTTCCTTTGTACATAATGACAGTACCCATTTTACTGTGATAGCTCTGGAGCTCAAGAGAGAACAACATATTTATTTGCTTTATATAATCTAATCACCAAGAATGACAAGTTTTCAGAAAAGCTCATAACAATATAAGAAATCTATTCCATATTGTCAAAATGAATGGTCTTTTGGTATGAATAGAAAATATTGGAACTAAAGCAGGGAAAAGTCTTGGGGTATGGAAGAGTGGAACACAGTGGCAGATTTGTGCAAGATTATTCAGCAAGCCAGTGTAGAAGCTGAAAATTTTATGAATGCTCTTCACATGCAGCCAAGATCTGGTATTTACAATATCTACCTGAGAGTTCTGCTTTCACTGACAACCTAATCTATTCAGATGAATTCAGTGAATCCTATTTAACAATGTTCTAGGATCTAAATATAGCAAATTACTATACAATTAGTCAATGTAGATAGTACATATTATTTGTCATTTTCAAAGCACGGTACAGACAGTAAAGGCTAGACTGGGACACTTACGTCAAACCTAAAGGTTAATGTGGCGTCACAATAAAAGTCTGTGCCTCAAGCAGTCATAATCCCTTTCCATGGAGACCCCAAGAGAGGAATGGGATGTATAGGCTCCATTCTTTGTTGCATTTTTTTAAATACCACTGGCTTCTGTAGCTTTAGTGAGAATCATTACACTTCTCACATTATGCTATGTGTACAAGCAACTCAGCCATGCCACTCAATACATCTTTTTTAATTCCTTAATATATCGTCCTGGTAATTCAGGTCTCCAGTTTGCTTTTCTGCTTTTACTTCCATTTGTGATTACTTCAGATCTTTTCTATCTGTAACGTAGATGTGAAGTGTCTCCACTCTGTTAAGCATTGCTATAAAACATGATTTATCTATGGAAACATCTCTGTTTTCCTCTGAAGAACTCTTTGCTACATGAACATTCATCAGAGCCACACTTTTAATTCTGATTAATTGTGAGCGCAAAAGGATCTCATAGCGTTAGGACTGCACAAGAGACAAAGCAGCCTGGTTTGCTCATAATAGTGCTAGGATCACATTCAGTTCTCATCTCTCAGAATCTACATGTTTTTTTGCTTCTCATCAGCACTGCTCCCTATCCCAGAGACCCGCTTTGCTCAACTTGCAGCTCTTTCTGCTTCCTGCCCCAAACTTCTGTTTCCTAGGAGTTTCCTTTCTCTTACTCAAGTTTAGTAGACCCAGAAGTCATCACCCTTAAGCCTCTATGGGAGGTGTGATAATTCCAGACTTTGGAATTCCTCTATTCTTGCAAATTCATAAACCTAAAAATAGTTATTACTCAAAGAACAACTGTATTATGTCAACAGAAAATTTCTAGTCTAACCTTTTGCATGGTACCAGCCAGAGAATTCTACTTGTGGATTCCTGAACCTACCACAGGCACTGAAATTTTGAATACAGGGCATGATTTAGGAAGTTAGTGAAAGCTAAACCCAATTAGGTAAAATTATACGTAGGCCTTGGTTCTCTTGTCACGTAAACTCCTTACTTAAAAACGAAATAAATAAAAAACTACTTTTCTATTTTGAATTTTTCTACCAATATATTTATATGTTGTTTTTGGTTTTTTTTTTTTTTTTTTTTTTTTTTTTTTAATTGTATCTCTTGCTAAAATGATACTAAAGGATATTTTTGGTCCAAAATTTCAAGCCAGTGTAGAATTATTTAGCAATTAGGTTTAAGTGAAAAATTACAGGGGACAAAGGAGATTATTTTACTATATTCCAAACTATAGGTAAACAGGACAGCCAATACTGGCAATAAAACTGTCCCACAATAGTGAATCTTAATCCTTTTTCTGTTTCATTCTGCAGATCTTTTTCCCCACTGGATTAAAAAGGAAAGACAATCAATTCAAATAAACCTCAGAATTTAGCTTTTACACATTATTTTCAGTGCATTAATTTCACTGATGTTACTAAAACAAAGTGTCTCTTTTTTTCTTTTTTTCTTTTTTTTTTTTTTTTTTCATAGAAAAGAAAACAGAAAGGGCAGAAAACAGAATTATTTGCTCAAAGTCACACAGACTGTTAGTGATAGAGACAGGAATAAAATCCAGGTCTCCTGGTTGCTATTGTAATGCGCTAGTGATTGGATTATGTTATTTCATCTCTCCTTAGTGGAGATGCTGTTCTGCAGACTGACCTCTGGAACCAATACAGACACAAGTGAGACGTTTGTTAATCTAAAGACTCTCAAGAGAATAAGAGAATGTGAGGGCAGGTATTAGATAGAGGGCAGGAAAACACACCACAAATAATAAAGATCCAGGATTTATGTGGAGTTATGGTAGCTATTTTTAAGTGAATCTGAGTCATTAACTTAATTAGTCGTGCAAAAATGAGAATGTCCAAACTTCAAACTGAAAGAATTTGGAGAATATGCCTCCCTTGAGGAGGTTTTCCTTCAGATGTCCCATGTTCTCTAATAGACTTTCTATTTACTGTAAACAGGGAAGACGAGCATAGCGCAAGCAGAGGACTGTGACATTTCCAAATTAAAAAGGCGCTAATCAGGTTACAACAAATGTTAGCTTGCCTTGAACCCAAATATATGCATACTGAAATAGTGTAACCAACAACACATCACTTTTTTGTACACTGTTATAGCATCTGAGCAATGTGATGACTAAAGGTGAAAAAATTAAAGACAGCAAAATGGTAAAAAAGGGGCCAAAAACCAGATAAACACATAGCCAGGACATCCTGACTAATACATATGAAATACGACTGGTAAAATCGTAAACAAGGTAAGCATTACCAGGAGAAGATGAGACACCCCTTCACTGGCTGGGCAGATTGGGAGGGGCAAGTAACATAAACGAACAAGTATGGAAAGGGGGAAAAAAAAACCAAAAACAAACAAACAAACACCACCACCACCACACATATATAAAAATATAAATAAAAATATAAATATAAATATACACACACACACATATATATATATATACATATATATACATATATATATACATATATATATATATATATATAATCTACCACAGCAAAAAACTCTAAAAATAAACCAACAGGAAATGATTTGATTATGATCCAAAAAGTTTCAGGCAACACAAAATGTGAACACAGATTTCTTTGCCATCAGAGCTCTCAAAAAATTATTGAAACTGTGCTTTATATGGAGCCTCAACTATGAAATACAATGTCCTACATTAAGACAGGTGATGTTTTCAAACGTGTCTTGCTGACCTTCTGTTTTATAAATCCTCCTGATCGTTAATGCAAACGTCACCAGGCAGTCAGACCAAGAGTCAGCATCTGATTACATCTGATTATCCACTGAGTCAATCTAAAGGCTACAGCTTAACTGTCCATATAGCTGAATCTCATAAATATTTTTTTTTTTCTTTAAAAAAGCTAAAAGACTTGTGATGTGGGTTTGTATATATGTAGTCCATCATATAAAATTTCAGGAAGTCTTCAAGTGATGAGAGGTTCAGAACAAGTTTATTAGTTGGGAACATCAATCTTGTCAGCCGCACACATACTTATTTCAGTGAGCTGTTCCTTGTTCTGTAGGGACTTTCTGCAAATGTCTGTGCTGCGCTTACCTCTTTCTAATCATTTTAAGATCCTGTGGTCTGAGTTACTAGTGTTTGAAGATGCATTCCTGCTGAAAGAGGTGAGGGAGTTGTATTACAAAATTAGGAGTGACTAGTAAACTACTAGAAACAAGCCTAAGGTACATTTTTTCTATGCATTTTAATTTTCTTTCCCCTCTAAATATGGTAAATAATATAAAATCGTTTTATCTATGGATATTTTTCAAAGTTAGCTGAAGACAATCAAAATCTTCTCTTTTGATATCCACAAGCTTAGGGTCAATCTTTATACAGGAATTAATTCATAATATGTTACGAATGAGGGTAAAAATTATTTAGACCAGGAAAATGCATGAGCTTTGTACCTGATGGAAAAGTGTATTTTCTTTAATTAAAATTTCCAGTTGAATTGTTCCTTTTTTCATTTGTTCATTGTCCACACAGACAAAACACATACTCACCACCTGTGGGTATCAACTGGCAGAACTGTATTTTCTTTTAGTGCATCAATTACGGTCTCTCAGGCCAAGTATTTTTATAAATGTACATCAATGTCAGTGTTTATCATCTGTTTTGTGCACCATTTTCTCATCTGTAAAGGTCTTGTTCCTTTAATAATATATGCAACCTATGTTTTCTTTTAAAATGTATATCAAAAGTCTGAAATTAACATATCAGTGCAATAGAAAGGACATCCATACGCCGTTAATTCGTTGTCCATCTTTAAATTTGACCAGCTAATTTAATCAGTGATACCTCTTTTTCCTATTTGACTTGCTGTGCAATTTCTCCTTCTGTAGATGTCTGGTCCAGTCTTCAGAGGAGTCTCAGTGATTTAGAATCTCATTTGATTTACAAAGTCTTGATTTACAAAGAAAGTGTAAGGTTTCCACTGAGTAGCCAGCAGAATTTACAGAAGTGGCTTAATAAGCTGTATGTTAAACTCCTACTGAGAAGCAGCAAACTTCCTGTAGACAGTGTGGATCACATGAAATCCGGGGGGGAAATACTGAAATCTATCCATTCAGAAGGGGACAAGTCAGGGAAATTTTTGCCATTATTGCAAGTGCTAATTCTATCTGTCCATATCCCCAGCGATGTGCAAGTGAGATGTATTTGCACACATTGATGGAAGCAGATTATGGCTACATGTTCTTGTTTTATTAAATTTCTTTATGAGGGAATGATATTGTGTATTGTATGCAGTGTTTCTGAGTATATAAAAGGGAAAGCATAATGCATTTTCCTTGGAGAATAGGATTTATGTGCTGCAAATGTCTGATATGAAGTAATGGTTTTGTGAGGGATTACTGTCAATACTGCCTGTTTATGAATCAAAACCTATTCAGCAATCGTAAGCAGCTGGAAGCTGAACATCTGGGGCAAGAGTCAGCAGAAAATTTTGCTACCTCTAGATATTGTCTTTGTAGGGGATCGGTTTATCTAGGTTGAAATACAGGCCAGCTGTGAAAAGCCAAATTGAGAAATAAACCTCCCTCACTGGAGCAAGGACAGCAAAGTTGACACAAATGGAAGTATAGAATCTGCTCCTCAAGAACTATTCCATTTCCTTAAATAATATGCATAAATAGACAGAGGAAAAGGAATTTTTCATATACCCTCCATGACATACACATGGGCAAGAAAAAATAAGGCAGAAATGAAAAATAATCTTCTCAGACAATGGTCTACAGCTATGGGTTTAGATGCTTCCCTCGTGCAGATTCAGACCCGGGATTTTAGGAAACTGCATCTCATGTCTCTGATACCTTTAAGGAGACATCCAGCTTTGCTTGCTAAATGGGTATGTGACTAAATGGTATTGGTCAGGAGAAGACATTTTACGAGAAATACAAAGTCATTTCTCCCCTAATTGCTAGTCTATGCTAAGGAGTTCAGTGTTCTCTCAGGCTGTACAGGAAAATGCCTTTCTCTAAAAATATGCAACAAAGCAATTTCAAGCTTTTCTGTTGAATTTGATGTGCTTTCAATTAGACCTTTTAAAAAGTGTCTAACAGAGCTGTTAGCCAGTAATTAATTCTTCTTTTTACCATTAACAAATGAATGTTACAAAAAAGCTGCAATTTTAATGACTGATGAACGCTGAGCAGGGAAATGAGATTTCTCCAGATCCATTACTAGCTTCTGCAATCTGACCTGTTCCCCACTACCATTACTGTGGTATTACCACGCTTATCTACTAAAACAAAATCTTAATCTTGGCCACACGTAACTTTAACTAACAAACCTAAAACACTGAAACTGTTGGTTTTGCATTGTAAATGATGACACTGGGCTAAAAATGTTTTGGAAGATTTCAGCCCAAAGGGTCCTGTGTTTCTAAAGACAACGTAATGGGAAATATATTTCTTTTCTTAAGAAAGGAATCATACCTGGAGAGTTTTAAATCACAACTAGGGATTCCCTTTAAATACTGCTTACATAGTAGAATCATAAAAGAGGAGAACTGTAAGAGAAAACTGAGGTTCAGAAAATTTCAGAAATTTTCTTATTTTACCATCAATCATCTGAAAACTAAATATGTGGTCTAGAATTTTTATGTTTCTTGGTTCAATGAAGAGAGAAACACTACCAAAGCATATTTCATCCTGAGGATATCAAGAGAGAATAACTAACTGTCTGGAAACTTACAGTGGACGGAGCAACAGGCCACATTAGAATAGACTCAAATTTAACACAGCTACAACTAAATAAGATGCATCCTACACTGTCTGAGAATTGGGGGACACTCACAAAGACAGCTTCAGAAGAAATGGGCTTGGACGAAATAAGAAAATCAAACTGATTTGGTGAAAAAGATCATCTTGGGTTTTCATGTTCTTGTCATTCAGGAAGAAGGGAAGTCTGTGAATTAAATGGTTTGACGGTGGGAGAAGAAAAGATTTTTCTTTCCCCTGCCAAAGACTCCAGAAGCTGGCAGTGGAAACAGATACAGTCAAGCAAGGAGTTTGAGATGGGCACTGGGCAAAAGCAATACTTAGGTAAGTCAAGGAGCTGATGGACAGAAAGAAACACTGGAGGTTGATTCTGAATTAAGGCTGTAAGAAGGATGAGCACTTAAAGACCAAGGTAAGAGAGTTAGAAGAAGCAAAGAAGCCATTTGAGCTAAGTGACTGGAAACTAGATCATGGGTTGTGTGAAGGAGGAAAGGACAACATATATAGAAAGAGTATTTGAGGCCCTATGTGGGGAATCTGAAGAAAGAAGATAGGACTTTTTGAGCTAGATATCAAGTGACCAGACTTGGTTATTTAGTGTAAAGAGTGAGCCTGAAATGATCATTTGCTCACGAGAAAGAGGCAACTCCATCAGGGACTAGTCTGGAAGCTCAGGCCTGAGACAGGGTGAGAACACTTCTTCAAGGCTCAATGTTGGCCCTTGGCATGTGGGTCTACACAGTGGAGGTAAAATTTCTAGCCCTACTGACCATTCCTGAGGGCACCGGTGTTTCTCCACACACTGCCATTTTTATTTTCAGTCTACTTAGTGGAAAACAGCTCTAGGAAAAATACTGGAACAAAACTGGAGAATAAGTTATAATATTCCCTAGTTTTTGTGCATTCAGCTTTGCAACCTTATTTCAGGAAATTAATGGAATTGTTCTTTGATGTAACTATTTATTTGTAATAGGGTTGTATAAAAGTTTATAAATTCTAATGTTAGTAAACAAAACTCATGCTCCCTGGCCTGCAAAAACCAGGTTTTTATACTAACAGCTAGTGTTGCAACTTTTTGTTATGTCTTCATGTTCATTAAGTCATTTTTTTTACAGCTTTTCAACAGCAAATGGTTCTGTCATTAAGCTCTTCATAGAAATTTACTATGATTTTACAGAAATTGAAAAGAGGCAATGCTTTGAGACTTTAAAGAATTTCTTAATGCACTTCACTAATTTCTGTTGTATTTGAAAACTGCTCTTCATTATTAACACAGCTTCCCCTGCCTAAAATAATTCCTGTTATTGCCATCTTCATATTCCCAACCACAGAATGGACCTGCTGGTTTGTCAGATTTAATCTCTAAAAAGCAGCAAAGTTATCAAAATCTGTCAAAAATATATGTGCATTAACATCTGATTTAACCCACAAAGGGAAGGAATGGAGTGTGAAGAGTATGGCTGAATAGACTAATGAAATTTTAATGGAACTTCAGTTCTATTTATTGGATCTGTGTTTGTCGCAAAGTTTATTTCTTTTGTTGTTTCAAAAATTGTCAGTATTTAACGGAATTCTGACTGTCTGCCATCCTACCTAAAGCAATTCAAATAAATAGCCCACAGCCTCTGCAATTTTGCCATTCTCCAAAGGAAAAAAAAAACACCAAAACTGTCACATAATATGTGATGAGAGGAAAAACACAAAATATAATAGAACTGTAAAGATTACTAATACTGGAATCTTATATTCTGGGAAGAGACTGAGAAGACCAAGTGAAGGTAACAGATTATGTTAATGTGGTTAATCTATTTTTGTTAGCATGATTCATTTCTGTTTGTATTTCAATTACATAGAAGGTTTCCAGCCATGGCTCACTATCTTATCTCGGGCCTGGAAGTTTCTGCCTCAGCTAACTTCCTAAGACAATGATGAACTGATAGAGACAGGAATAAAAATTACAAACAGAAGGCACAGAATATCAGCAGCTAACAATCAAAAGAGTGTAGATTAAGTTCTGTACCTGACCACAGGAGGAAAACTTCCCTGTACCCAGAAGCTAACAAAACTCTGAGGTCAGTGCCTTGAGTAAGATAGATGAGATAAACGTCGATGCTCATACTGAATCATTAAAAATTGTTCGATGTATGTGTTTCCTCAAATAGTCACCTGCTTTGCTTCATAATTTACGGCATCTTTACAATCCAATTACATCATCTCTGTTTTACACTCGCAGGTGAAGGGCGGAAAGACCAAGATATTGTTTTATTTCATGCAAGCAGAACCAGAAAGGAATACCTTTTTGTACTGATCCAAATTCTTGAAATGGAAAATTTGTCTTTATTACTTTCTTGGAAACAGGGAAAAGAACAAAACCTTCAGATTTCTTAGCATCTTGCCACCTATGTCTACCAAGAAATATCATAGAATCATAGAGTGGTTTGGGGTGGAAGGGACCTTAAAGGTCATCCAGTTCCAATCCTCCTGCCATGGGCAGGGACACCTTCCTCTAAACCAGGTCGCTCAAAGCCCCGTCCAACTTGGCCTTGAGCCCTTCCAGGGAGGGGGCAGCCACAGCCTCTCTGGGCAACCTGGTGCGGTGCCTCACCACCATCACAGTGAAGAATTTCTTTCTGATATCTAAATCTAATTCTACCCTCTGTCAGTTTAAAACCATTTCCCCTCATCCTAGTGCTACAATCCCTGATAAAGAGTCCCTCCCTATCTTTCCTGTCTTTTCTGAAACCTCTAAAACAAATTACTTCAAGTTTTTATAAAATGAGAACCGTCTTTCATTCTCAGAAGAATCAGTTACATCCCTCCTGTCTGGAATCAGAGGAGTTCAAGGAGATGCAGTATTTTGGCATGATTTATGTATTCAGCACAGACATATGTCTGAGAAAGGCTTTTGCAAACCAGCTTTGGACGTTCTCCAAAGCCAGCTCCAGCAGAGATTGAGGTCTGACAGAGCCCAGAGCTTGTGGTTTAGAAACAATTTTTAGAAAAGCATGGGACAAATAGCTAAGGAGTGTGCTCATGATCAGTGCCCTTTAAAGCTTTCACCAGGCCAGCTGCCTCAGTCCTTGGGCAAACAGCCCTCATTCCTAGGCAATGCCAAATTGGACAAAAAATTGGTTAGGATTCTTTCTTGGCTAAGCACAAGTGTTGACAGGGGCAGAGTAATTTGGAAGACAAGAAAAACATTTATTTCAGCGCTGCCTGTCTTTCAGACAGTATTTTGTCTCAGATGCCGGCAGCCTACTTGTGGCTCCTTGCTAAGTATTCTGCAAATCAGCAGGGGACAAGAGTCCTTTCTGTAAAGGGTGACCACAGACCGCTGAGCATAGCAGGCTCTTCTTTATGGGTGGATTGAGACAGGCTTTTTCTTCCTCTATAAGGTTTGTGGAAAGGCCAGTAAACCAGTATTTTTCTTTTATCAATAAAACATCAGGACTCCCCCCAGTTATATGAGTCCCTGCCACCTGATGATTTGAGTCGTTTCCTGACTCATTGCTCTCTGTCCTGGCTTCCATACTCTTCTCTTTCCTTACCCCAAATAAGATGCTGAGAAAACTCACAGTTCAGGGTGCTTGAGAAAAGAAATTCTATTTTGGGGAACACTTACATGTTCATTACAGGACAGAAACACCTGGATGCAGTCATTGTCTAGGGAAATGATGGAAGATATTAAATTACTCTCTTCTGCTCTATGGAAGAGAGGCTAAACCAGTGGAATCGGGTTCTCATTGCCCTTCCTTAAACAGGTTATGGAGACTGGTGATTTGAGGTAGAAGTCTGTTCCTGGAGAGCTTAAAATCTGCCTCAGTTTTCACATGCTTTCCCCATTTCTTTTACCGTGCAGCACTGACAGATAATGAATGAATCCAGGCTTCTCTAGGGCTTTGCCGCTGCAGGCAGAACAGTCTCAAGTCATGGAATTTTACTTAATTTATTGCTAATCAACACAAATATCTGATCACTGATTCTGGTATTGAAAAAAAGAGACGTATTTTAAAGAAAAATTATGATGGAGACCTATCCTTGTAACTCCTGAATTTCAGATTGCCTTAGTTCCACTGAAAGTTATTCTCAGTCCACCCAAATTCCTCCAGTGAGGAGAATGACACATGAGGTGGAGGACATATATGACCCTCTCTTTGAGCATCTCTTTGCCACTTATTGGTTTTCTGCCATGCAGTGCTTACTGGTTCTCCTGTTGCGCTGTGTCTTAGTGTCCATGCCCCTGTGCATGACACCTGTGTCTGTGGCCCCTCAGGGACTCTCCCTGCCTGGGTCATCCATGGCTGCTCTGTCAGGGGTGTTCCTGCCCCAGCAGTTGCTGTGACCAACACAAGGCAGTCCGTGGCTTCCCACCACACAGAGCACCGCTGCAGCCCCCATGACATTAACCTTGTCACTTGTGCCCATGGCACTGACATGTCACCTGGAGAAAGTTGAGTCGCTTGTCTATATTGGCTGAGAGCAGTGATGTCCTGACTGAACAGGTCCCTCTTGTATTACCTTCAGCTACAGGAATTAATCAGACCTATAAGACTTCCATAAAATTACTAAAAGGGCTCTTAACAGACTTAAACTCACATTTTCCAAGTCCAGCATTAGTCTCATATTTTGTCTCACAGTATACATCTCCTCCCTGCAGAGAAGTCTAAGTAAACATTTTTCTTCTGTTTGATTTTCCCCCTCTTATTTATTAATAAGATCAAATTTAATTTCTGAGGAGGTGGCATTTAAATATCATGTAATTTCAATATGTTTTCTGCTCTCAAGTTGTGATGCAATGGTATTGCTGTTGTGAATATTAACTCTCATAGATATTATTTTATTATAGTTATATGTTTTAATAGTCCAGACAACAGAAGCACAAAAAGCTATCTAGGTGCTATAAATTGAACAGATTAGCTGTAATGCTTTGTTATATTTAGTATTGCATAAAATAGATGTGTTTTATAGATTTAAATACAAATAGCTACTTCATTCATGCAAGGAACATTTTCTCTGTCTGTTTACTGGACAACAAATCATCAAGCTAGCACTGTGCTTTGCATTCTTAACTTTTTTTTTTTAACTCCACTAGTCCTCTTGTTGTGGACTCCTTTTGTTACTCCTTTTGTCCTCTCGTGGTAAGTTAACTATGGTTAAGGGCTAAATTCTCACCCAGCTGCTCACTTACACCCCCATCCTCAGCACAACAGAGGAGAAAACAGAATGAGAAAGCTCATGGGTTGAGATAAGTAGAGAGACATTACTTACAACCCTGGATAAAACAGGCTCTGTTTGGAGAAAGTTATTTGGAACAAGTTGCCCAGAGAAGTGGTGGAGTCACCACCCCTGAAGGCATTTAAAAGACGTGTAGATGTGGCACTTAGGGACATGGTTTAGTGGTGGCCTTGGCAGTGTTAGGTTTACAGTTGAACTCAACGACCTCAAAGGTCTTTCTCACTTAAATGATTTATGTTTCTAATTTGTTGCCAATTAAACTAGATTTGGGTAATGAAAAAACAAATATTAAACCACCACCTCTTCTCTCCCAAGCTCAACTTCACTCCAGACTTCCTCCAGGCAGCAAAAGGGGAAAAGGAGGGGGATGGTCAGTCCATAACAGCTCTTCTTGGTCTCCCACACTTCTCTCCTGCTCACGTATGGACTATCCCCAGGTTGCAGTCTTGTGGGAAAAGATCTGCTCCAGCACAAGCTGTTCCTTCAGGAGAAACAGCAGATCATTCAGGAAATATCCTATTGCTAAGGTGTGGGCTTTTCCACAGACTACAAGGGAATATCTGCTCCCCCATGTGGCCCAATTCAATGTTAGAGGAGATTTCCATATGATCCCAAGAGTGAGATTAAGACACAACGAAGATCAAATGCTGTACACCCAAATCAGGTTTTTAATATTAAAAAAAAAAAAAAAAAAAAAAAAAAAAAAAAAAAAAAAAAAAAAAAAGTGAAGAGGAGTCCCAATAGGAGAGAATGGAAGGAAGACAGAAATAAAGCAAGGATGCAGGATAGGGCTGCAAAAATAGTCACCACCATGGATGCAGTGGCGTCCCATTGGTCCTCAGCCTTTAGTTCTTTGGTGGTGGGCTCAAATGGATCTGGCTTCGATGGTGGGTGCTCACTGAGCAAAACTTTCTGCTGCCTTTTTAAATTCATCGTATCCACTGATTAGCATATCTGCCCACTTTTAGGTTGTGGGTTTTTTTTTCCTCTGGTCCCACAGGTTCTGTTGCATCTGGCTTCGGGGCAGGAAGGTTTGCCTCTTGTCAGTCCATTGGCAATGCAGGGATGGGGGCTGGCCTACACACTAGGGCCACGGATGGCTACGGGATGGGGCCAGCTCAGCTCACCTCTGCACCTTTGAGGCTTGTCTAAGGAGTCTGGACAATGCAACCACAAAGAAGTGGGGGGTGCATCCTTCAATACACTCCTGCTTCTCTGGGCAGCATCCCCCAGAGCAATTCACAGGCCACAGCAGCTTCTCTTAGAGGTTTGCACAGACACAAGCAAGCTTTGAGAAAGCAATAGGACATTTCAGTCTCCCACACAATGGAACACCTCTTCTACCTTCCCTAAACTTAATGTCTTCTGTTATTCCTCACTCTTTTCCCTCTTCCTCTGCCCATCCAGCATTTTCTGTGTTTTCTTAAGTGTGTTTTCCTGGAGGCACCACCATCTTTGCTGACAGACTCAGCAGTGCCCCGTGGTGAGTCCACTGTTGAGCTTAATGTTGTCTAGCATAAGGCAGCCCCTGAGGTTACATCACAGAAGCTTCCCTGAAGTTTTACAACCTCATCCTACCCCAAAACCTTACTACAGCCACACAATACAGGTAAACAACCTGTTGCTTAAACAACTATGGTTGCATACCTTACTACACCTACCTAAAGTACTGCAGTCATATCCCTACAACCTTTCAGAAGAAGATGAACCCTTCACTGCACACCTCCCCATCACATACCTTTATAGACAACATGGTCTGTGGGTGGGAGGTTGCTTCACACACCTGGTGACCATCTCACTGTAATCACTGAAAGGACTCCCACCTGCAGAAGTCCTCCAGTGCCATTAAAAAGGTTGCTGCATAACTGCATAGCTTCTTGCTGCCTCTAAACCTAGTATTTTATTTATTATTTAATGATTTGGGAGAACATTAGGATCTTTGAAGCTCTGAAGAAGCCCTTTTAGAACTAGCTGTTCTCATTTCCAGCATTTCTTGTTCCCTGCCTGGTAAGTGATAGCACTTATTTATTTATTTTATTGAGTATCCCAGAAAATGTTGTTTCATGTGGGAATATCACTCTGGATTGTGTGAAAGTGCATTGGGCATAAACAACAGTGTTTTGGCATCAGGAAGCTGCAAGAGTGCCTGGTGTGGGAGGAAGCTGTGGACTGCCCTGTGCTGGGACCTGATGCTTCCAGCCACCTCTGAAAAAGGTGGGAACGTCTCCTCTCATTCCAAAACTCTACAGGAATAAAGTAGCTGCTGCTCAGGTGCATGTAAGAAAAGGTAGTAACTGCTACAAGGAGGAGATGTGTGAAAAGTCAGGGTTTTGGGTGGCTGGTTGTTTTTTTTGGGGGAAAGGAGTGCTCCAGAGGAGGGGGCTCCCTCTGAGGGAGCTGTGGCCTGCAGGTGACTCACCTCAGGGTAAGGATGATGTGAGGGCCCTGGGGGGCCTCCACCAGGGGTTCGGGTGCCCCTGAGGGATGTCAGCCCTCAGGAGACTGACCCAGGCTGGATGAGGGATGCTCAATGTGGCCTGTGCTGGAGCAGGAGGAGGCAAGGAGCATGGTGGAAAGGAGTAAGAAGGAAGGAGTAGGAGGTGGAAATGGCTTTTTGCCAACCTCAGTGTCCTGCACTGCCTGTTGCCTCACGGAGGGTAGAAGGGTGGACGTGGGCTGGGTGAAACTCCCAGTGAAAATGAGGACAATTAAGGCTAGAGAGGATCAAGAGAAGTGTTGGACTGGGAAGGAGGAAGGGTATTTCATTACGGGTTTGGGGGTTTTCCCCCCTCAATACCCAAATAATTAATTAAAACCTTATAGTGATCTGTTGGAAGTTAAATGAAATGCTTTGAGTCAAGGCTGTGTTGCTCACTGATGGAGTGTGGCCTGGGGTTGGTGTTTGCTAGACGTAAACTGTGTGTAGCAGGTGGCAAACAGTTTTTCTGTGATTATATTAAGGTCATGATGCTCCTCAAAGTAGAGATTGTAATGGTTGTATATTCTAACAGCTGTAAAACGTGCTTCACAGGGGCAAGGGGTGGAATGCATTGGGCATAAATTTCAGGGTTTCAGGAGTAGGGGGAGGTGAGATGACAAGGCAATGACCTACTCAGTGCTGATCACAACCAGTTCCAGCGATCCCATCTAGGTGCCAAAACACACAGCAGGATGAGTCCTCTGCATCAGAGGTAGAGAGCTAGTGCAATTCTCTTTATATGAGGTACCACTGTCAGGGCTGACCATACATTCTAATTCCTGAGATGTATCTGTGGAGTGTGGTGTGGTTTATCCGGTTTTGTGGGGGGTTTAGTACATGTAGGGTGTTGTGGTTTGTGGGTTTGGGTTTTTTATTTGTTTCTTTTGGAATTTTTTGTTTTGTTGGCTTTTTTGGTTTTGTGGTTTGTTTTTTTTTTTTTTTAAATCAGCACAGTTGGGAGCAGCCTGTATTGTAAAAGTAGATAGTTCTGTATGCTTCTTCAACAGTGGATTATATTAGATAATTGTGGATTTATTAATGGAACCCTGCAAATTCATGGATGTCATGAGCTGTCCTGTATATTCCCTTCTTATTTAGAATCTTTGCTATTACACAAAAGGGAAAAAAGTGCCATAACTTCGGTTCTGAAGTCTGACATAGTAATTTGTGATGTGGTGCTGTATTAACATGATTTGATTATGCAGTCTGACATGGTCATTTGAGACTAAAAGCTGAATTAGTGTTGGTTTTTTAAAACTGGTGAGAAACATTGCTAGACTGTTAAATTTAACATACTGATGGCATTATGCTTAAAGCTTTCTTATTGGGTAGCCTGCATTAAATTATTATTTTTCCATTTAAGCCCTTTGATATCTTATGGAGTGAATTATTTTCCAGGTGGGAAGCTAAACTGTGTGGGCTGTAACAAAGCTCCCAGATTGTCATTCTGATCAGTGCAAAAGTCATTTATAATTTACACTAGATAGAAGTAGTTCAAAGAGCTTAGTAGTAATACATTAGAACTTGCTATATGTCATGCTAAATACTTTCCCCTCCTATGTAATACCTAAACCAAATTGGCCCTCGAGGTTCTGTACTTAGGGATTGTATCTGTTCTGGGTCATGTAGTGATTTGTGCACTTGCAAAATTTTGTGCAGTGTTATCATTTTATCGTTGTAAGAAAGCTATTTTCTACCAACAAGATAATGAAATCTGTTTCATGGTGTGTATATATAGTCAGATTGTAGCAAGGGAAAAAATGATTCATTTTTTTCTCATAATTCTGAATATAAAATATGGAAGTTAAACTTTCTGTGTTATTTTATAAAGTTCTGTATTTCCTGAAAGGCACGAGGAGGGTTGTTTTTTTATTCTATATCTTTCAATTTCATATACATGCATATGCTGGAAGTAATTCTTAATTTTTTGAAAGCTAAAAAACTGTTAGGAGATGAGGAAAAAAGCAATAGTATAAAAGAAACAGACCAAGTCCAGCAACTCTTACGTCTGGCTCAAATGAAAAGAAGAAAAACTTTATTTTTACATGAAGAAGGGTTTTGTTGCCACTCAGTTTCAGAAAAATACTGCATGACACTAGTCTCTGGCCTCAAAGCTCCATTGGTTTGTTAGGAAAGACTATGTTTTCAGTTCTGGATTCCATAAGAGATCCAGACCACAAGTAATTATGTGCCATCATAAAACTAGTTCTGCAATATTTTCATCCTTGGTTTGGGACAGGGAGAGAATAACTGGAAAGAAATTTTTTTGTGTGTGAAATCCAGACTCCTTTTCAAACTTACCATGTTCATTTCTATAAGATGCTGAAGAAAGAAATACCTCAAACATTTGTTACCCCTCTTCACTTTATTATTAAATGGTTTTGGGTGTATGGCATTTGACCTTGATCTTGCTCTTTGTATCATACTGAAATCTTCCCCACCACTGGATGGGGACTGTGTCCTGGCAAGGCTTTTAACCAGTAGAAAACCAAACCAAACCTGCTGTGCCCTGTTTCTTAACAGTTACTACCTAATATTTACCTTTATGCCTTCAAAAGCAATGAAGGGTTTGTTGGCCAACTGAATAACCAGTAGTCTAAATTTTGAGAAATAATGCAACAGAAAGGGCAGATTTCCTGAAAAACCTCAGGAGGATGAGGAAAATAATGTGCATATGTCAAACTTTCTACTATGGTAGTTAAAACTAAGGATGGATCAAGTGCATTGTCTTTGTTGTGATAAATATTTATTAGAATGCTCTTCAGGGTAAAGGGCCTTTTGCTTGGTAAAATCTAGGGGGGAAAAAAAAGGTACATGTTGTTTTCCCTGAAGAAAGACTCTTTAAATATTTTTAACTTGGATATTTTTAATTTAAACAGATGTATGAAGTAGTACTATCCATCTGTAATCATAAATATGCTCAACACAGAAGCTCCACTACTTACTGTTACTATCTGTATGGGACAAAAGTTGCAAAGAGGTCTGTGATTCCTGCAATTACTGCCTCAATTTTCTATTTTTAGGTACTTGGAACCTGATGTTTTAACATAGCTTGATAGACTGGCATGTTCTCTGCATAAATGCCTTCCTCATCACCAAAAGTGATGTGCAGCAAGAATGTTTATTTAACAAACATTGTTGCAGAAGATTAAAATCCTGCTACACATTTCTTCTCTGAATTCTGTCAAGCAATTTTGCATGTATTTCACCTTTGTTTCATGTCCATATAAAAATTATTGTGGATTTTTTAGAGGAGGTTTGGCTTTGCTAAATCCTGAATATGGTCAGGTCACTGTGGAGGCTATCTTTTTAAAATTGAAGCAAACATTCTGTCTAAATGGTGTGGGAGATGCTGACCCTCTGGACATTCTGAAGTCTAAGTATTTAGCTGCAGAGTTAGTTGGAGGGGGGGTTTGTGTGTGTGTGTGCATGCCTGCAAGGATACAGGGTAGGTATTCCTGGAGAGAAAGGAAAGGGTTTTTTTTGCTCTGACCCACAGTAGCTCCCACTGTCTTGCTGTAGTGGTGTCACCTGCATAGCCTTAAACTCAACCCCCCACCAAGTCTTCAGTCACTACAACTCCCTGTGCCAGATTTAGGTTGCTGACATGTTGCTGAACAAAGAAGGTGGTTGGTGTTGTGACAGAAGCATGGGGGTTGGAGGTGATAAGAAATTAAAAGATCTGCTCACCCAGTTCAGAGATCCTACCCTGCCATCCAGCCCAACGTCTTCCCTAGCGTATGACTCAAGGTGCACGTGCAGCCTGTAAGGTTGCCTGTATGAAGGGGCGAGGAGAAGTCTGAGCTGTTCTCATTCAAAACAGTCCTCTGCTGTTCCTGTGGGTACCTGCAAAAGACAGAAATGCTAAAATTATACTTGGATTCCTTAACGGTGATTTAGATTCAACCAGAAAAGTAACTTTTAAGCCTTATTGTGAGCCAATAATCAGGACGGTATTTTTTGTTGTTGTTGTTGTGCCACAGCCTGCTGTGTTCAATCTCTTGCTTCTGCTAGAGTTGAGGAGCTGGATAGTTCTGATTCATCTGTTACTCTGTCAGAATGGCATTTTTTTTAACATAAAACCTTATTCCTTCAAAACTACTGCATTTCATCAGCAGTCAAAATCTGCCATGTATTTGGGTATTCAAATGCCATTTCCAAAGCTAGTGTGCTGTGGTTTGAGGCATTCTTTGCTCTCAGATGTGATATATTGTCAGCACAGTTACTAGAGTGACTGAAAGCTACAGCACAATGATATGAATATGTTTCTACGGGCATGAAACTTAATGAGTGCTGACTGGAAAAAGCATTAACATAAAGTTGAAGAGCAGCAGTTATAAGTTGGATGTTTGAAGGTTCAGATTCAGCTACATGCTCCATGAGCTAAAGTTTCTGCTTTAGGCTTTTATACAAGATAATGCAGTATTGTTGAATTGCCGATGTTCAAAATGTGTATGTGGAGAGGCTCATAATTTGTCCTCTATACTTTTGACTGATAAAAATCTCTCAAGGGGAAAAAAATAGAGCTGAAAACTTCAGTGAGGAAACCTAAATACAATAAGACTTTAGACTTTAATCCAATATCCACTGAAGTTAATGGAGAAATATTGTCTTCATGAGTGGGTGTGGAATTACTGATGTGTACTCTTACCTGTGAAAGCTCAGCAAATTTAATATTGATTTTACGCATCAGTGTGTTATGGGCCAGGTTTAGCAGAGGTAAGTTGCAGTTCTGTTTGGTGGAAAACAATAGTTCATATATACCAGAGTAGGTTTCTTAAGCATTGCATTTCATCTACTTGTCGATTTTATTATTTTAATCCTGCAGAAGACTGTATTTCTGTTCAGATTTGTTATTTTTACTGAAACTGCTGTAATGCTATGGTCATGAAGTCTGGAAATGATTGCCTTTCTAATAAGGAGCAGCTCAGTGTTACTTTTTTTCTGAATGTTAAATCTTCTACCTTTTTTCTGATAGTTAATTTTTTTTTTAAATTATTTTGCAATAGAAGACTCCATCTTGTTTGTACAGGGCAGACTGGGAGTGGGAGATGGGGAAGCAGCTGGAGCCAAGCAATTACTGGAGCTTTTCAGCAAGACAGAATGTACTTATCCTTGACAATGCTTTGGTGGCCTTCCTAGAAGTGACAAAGCAAATAATGTGTGTGTATATATAATGTTCTACCTTCTAAAAGACAGATATGAGAAGGGAATCTTCTTAAATTGTGGTATTGTGTTTTAATACTAAATCATGGCACTCATAAGCCTCAGGCCTTGTATCTATTACTAGCTGCAGTAGGGGGACTGTCTCATTGTCTAACTTTATTAGACCATTTTGCTGCTACTCTTTTTCTTTTTTACTTGGGGGAAGAAGTCCATCTTCTGCCTTTTAGATAGATTATCAGAGCAGAAAATGTCTCTTTACTATTTTACATGTGCAGTTGATATATCTAAGAGAATTGAGCTAAAACCTCACATGAAATCTCAGATCCCAGCTAATCCCCTGGGTATTTTAGAAGGATTCTGTTTCTTATAAAGGTCTTGAAATTTTTCGGAATTTTTAGGATTCTTTCCATCTGCTTTTGGCAGGTATGGGTCTAAAATCTTGTTCTGTATTAGCATATGTTTTACTTCTTGGATTTCTTTTTATAGAAAACATTAATTTACCATGCAACTTTACACTATTCTTGCTGTGGCTTTTGGAAAAAAAAAATATGGTGGGGTTTTTTTTTGTACTAAGATATGGATGTTTGTCTTAATAATTCTGGTTTTAACGTAAAAATTGGCACACATCACTGAAGGGTCTTGCTTTGCTGATGGGCAGGTGTCAGTGAAAACTAGTTTGAAATTTGGCAACAGTGCAACTTTAGAGGTATTTTGCTGTTCAAAAAGGTGTGTGGGTCAGCATCGACAGTCTTAGAAGCCTTCAAATATGGTGAGCTATATTAAATGCTTCATGATGTACTCTGTTATTGACCTGCTATTACTCATCTTCTCACCTAATTTTTGGTGCCTAGGAGTTTCATTAGGTCTACTAGTTTACTCTCCAGTGAGTCAAACTGAAAATTCCTGTTGGAATGAATGCAGTGCTACAGGCTTGCTGGAGAGCTGCCAGTCAGAGAGGGACCTGGGGGGGGTGATTGACAGCCAGCTGAACAGGAGCCAGCAGTGTGCCCAGGGGGCCAAGAAGGCCAATGGCATCCTGGCTTGTATCAGGATTAGTGTGGCCAGCAGGGATAGGGAAGGGATCTTGCCCCTCTACTTGACGGTGGTGAGGCCACATCTTGATTCCTGTGTTCAGTTTTGGGCCCCTCACTACAAAAAGGACATAGCTACTCGAGCGTGTCTAGAGAAGGTCTACAAAGCTGGTGCAGAGTCTGGAGCACAGGTCCTTTGAGGAGTGGCTGAGGGAACTGGGACTGTTTAGCCTTGAGGAGTCTGAGGGGAGACCTCATCACCCTCTACAGCTCCCTGAAAGGAGGGTGCAGAGAGCTGGGTTTGAGCCTCTTTAGCCCATTAGAAAGCGACAGGACAAGAGGGAATGGCCTCAAGTTGTGCCAAGGAAGGTTTAGACTGTATATTGGGAAGCATTTCTTTACAGAATGAGTTGTTAGGCGTTGTAATGGGCTGCCCAGGGAGGTGGTGGAGTCCCCATCCCTGGAGGTGTTCAAGAGTAGGGTTGATCTAGAGCTTAAGGATCTGCTGTAGGTGGGAACTGTGCTAGGAGAACAGTTGGACTAGATGATCTCCAGGGTCCTTTCCAATCTAGATGATTCTGTGAGTGCTGTGTGGCCAAGTGAGTGCAGCAGTAGCATCAGCAGATCTATAACCAGGGGAGTTATTTAACTTGTGAATGAATATAAAGATACTCAGAGCTCCAGTTCTCCTGTATACAGCATATAATTGTTGTGAGGATGATCAGCAAACATTTACATTGATCTAGAGGTGCAAGAACTGTTTTTATAGAATAATGTTGCTGGAACACCAGCAGTAATTCTAGCCAGCCTGACATGCCAGCCCCCCTGCAATCCAATACAGCACAAGCAAGCAGATCAAGACCAATGCTGAACTCTGGGAAGAAGGGAGAGAAAAGCTAAAGTCATGACTTCACCTTACCAATGTGAGCTGTAATTATTTATTTTCTTAACAATAGCTCTGCCATGGCTGATGGATTAGGACTGACAGGCTCTCAAACAATCTATCCACCTTTATGCCCTTATCACTAGAGTATCTGAGCCTAGTCCATTAAGTAAACAATGTCCATGTTCTCTCTCCCTCACTCCCTACTGTATCCAAAGACGCCGGCTGGGTGATTGCTCTGCTCTTTCTAAATGAAAGGATTTGATGGAACTGCTGAACTTGCAGGAAATCTTGGTCAGACTTTTCATTTGGCTCTTAATGATGTGAGCTCAGAGGTTGCTTTTATTCCTTCTGGCTCAGAAATTTTTGTTTGATCGGTTTACTACAGAAGTTCTTGCTCCCACCATCATGACCTGCCCTACACCAGGCAGCAATATCGTAATTTCAGGAAAGCCCAACTTCTCAGCAGAGTAGGCAGAATTGTTTAAAAGTTTCTGAAAATCAGACCAGACTCTGGCCAAGGTTCGGTAAGGAAGTAGCCCCAGAGCACAGCATCACGTACACCTGACCGTCTGTGTTTCTCCACTGACAAGATGTTACTTTCTGGGGAAAAAAAAAAAACAAACAACAATCTAGTATCTAGGACAAACCTAGGACATGCAAATTTTTGTCTGGATAGATAATATGGAGCTCCTGAATGGATTTGAAAACTGCTTCAGTGGTCTTTGATTTACCTGGAGGAAATATCATTCAGATATAGGAACTGGCTGGGAAGGGGATAGAATAGCACCGAGCTTAGTGTTAAAAATAAGGTGTTTATAACCAAATTAGGGGAAAATGAGCTAAAGGGCAGATGAAGGTGACAAAAATCAGCAGATTCGTGGGAAGAGATACCCAGACATGACATAATAGCTTGTGGAGGATTCAGAGCACATATGTCACTAGAGTTTATGAAGATGTTACAAGTTCAGATTTCTTAAAGATTTTTTTTTTAACAGAATGGAAATGACAAAGGCCTAAAAGGGGTTACACTAACCTGGCCTACTTCCATGTACTCAAATTATGAGAATGGAAAGAAAAGTATTAATTCTCTAGAACAAACTGAAGTTATGTGAAATCTTAGGGTTTGAAGGTACATTTCCATTCTTAAAATGAACTTTATTGTAGTTCAAATAGTTGTGAATATTCCTTCTCATAAAATGCTTCCTATCACCAGTGAGTGACAGTTAAATCAAAAATGGATGGTGCAATCAAAGACAAAGCACAGTAGTGAGGAAGTGCTTTTCCTGCCTATATATGGGTCTTCTCTGAGTACTTGAGGTTGAGCCACGGCTCTTAAACAACTAAAAGAAGATCAAAGATGATAACAATATAGTAACTACTTTCAGAAGAATTTATCTGATGCACTGCAAAGTGAGCAGAAAAATTTAAGACTGCATTCAGCAATATGTCTGAAGTGTCACTTTAATAACTATATATATAAAATGATAGAAAAGAAAAACCTAAGAATTTTTAGCTGGAAGGATTTACTCTTTCCAATATTCAGCATAAGGAATTGGCATTGCTGCCTGTCATCAAGTCATCCTTTTGATGGGCTAAGCATGACTAACAAATTAATTACTCATCACTTATTTGGCTGATATTTTGCTGATGTGTCAGACTTCCTTTCAATATTTAAACTGCAGTCTTTTTCCAGGTTACTGTATCTTTGGGTGGTGCTGTTAATAGAACGCTGGTTTTATTATATGCAATTTTCATAATTGTTTGAAGCTCGTAGTATCAGTTATACTTGCCTCATTTGGGTTTTACCTTGTCTGGCTTGGAATATCTTTAATATGGAACTTGTGGTTCAGAGCAAGCACAGATTGAGTTATCAAGTTACCTAGAGAACACTGGCATCTTAATCTTTAAAAATTTGATATAAAGTGAGGTATAGACCATGCACTTAGAAGCGTGAAATCTAAAGAGACAGGATGAGACGTGGACACTCAGAGCAGAAGTGACTGGGCTGAGAATAGAACCGAAATAGTACAATTACTGACCTTTCTGTGAAAGGAGACAGTAGGAGAAAGCTGCTTCTGAGAGCTTGCTTTTTTTATAACAAAAAAAGGTGCTGTTAGGGATATGTGCATGGATGTGAATGGGCAGGCTGTCAGTGAGTGGTTTGAAAGAATGTAGGGGTTTTAGTGGATTTTTAGCACCAATAATTCTTCTACCATGGTTTGTTTACGAAATGACATAGACACTCCAGGAATAGGCTTTGGCTAATATAGGTATCAATAAGGGGCTTAGTCTTGCATTCTCTGAAGGCAGAAAGTTTTACTTTGCTGTGTGCCTGTCTTCTGGATACATTAAAGGGTTGTGGGTTTAGTTGTTTTTTTTTTTGCATAAAGGCCCACAAAATACTTAATTTCGGGATGCACACTCTAGTAGCTACGTAAGAATCCAGTGAATGTTGTGATAAGAAAGATGGGAATACACTGTGCAATGCAACAGACTTACCTCTGACATTTGGTTTATCTAGATCTATCTCCAGGGCCAAACCACTTCCAGACACAAAGTGCCACTGCTGCATTTGTTCAGGGAAGAAAATCTCTGGTTGAGAGATTAAAAATGAAAAATATCCATATAAATCTAGTGTCTCCCATCCATGCTCCTTAGTCTTCCTTTAAAATAACTTCTGGGTTGGTTTTGGATATTTAGGTCCTCAGATCTTTGGAACACAGCGCTGTATTGTGGGTATTCAGCATCAGTGTTCTAACACTGGCATTGGTGTATAGTTATGGAGCAGGTTAGTAATGAATTTGCAATGGGCAGTGTATGAGAAAAGGCCATAACCTGAGTTGAAAAGGAGTGATGAGGAGTGGGCATAACTGCCTATTAGAAGCATAGAATTCCTTTTAGAAGTAATCTGCCATCATGAAGTCTTAGAGTGTTTTTCTCTCAGAAAGGAAAAACAATTATTTGGGATTTATTGAAATATTAAGATAGGGCATAGGTAGAGAGAATCAAAGTATACCTCTTAATATAAAAACAATCCAAAACAAAAATTGAAGTGTTTCACTTCTGGGAATTTGAAATGGTTCACTCCAGTGTGTTTAAATGTTACCTGGTTTTATTTTAACAAAAAATTGCTGAAATCAGTACTGATTTGCAGAATTCATGTTTTTCAGAGATGTGTTTGTGACAGCGATTCACTTGCATTTATTTTTTTTTTCTTGACCAGTTTTACAGGGAAATTTATTGATGCTACATGAGGTCTAAACATTCTTTTGGAGAGTTTACAGAATATATGCAAATTGTGATAACACCTGATGGCTGTATTTCAGCTGGGATATGGTAGAAGATGTACAAGTGAAATGGAACAAGGGCAGGACTATCCCAAGAGCTGGCATTCTAGAGAATGTAAGAGTCATGAGCACACTGAAATAAGTCTTGTACCAGAATAGTCACAGCTACTGACTTGTGAACCTTGCTCACAAATACTGTCTGCAGAAGTTGGGTTTTGGTGAGACTTTCTAGTTTGGTTTGTGGTGGGTTTTTTCAGTACAGGGAGATCAGGATAGAAAGAAAATCCATCTAGATTGCATGGCTCTACAGCCTCTAATCTCCCTTTAAAAAAATAAATCCCAAACAAAACCCAAAAACCACAACCACACAAAACCTTCTGACTTTCTTTGTTAGAAAAAGAAGTCACTGCTGTGATGTTGAGTTTGTAGAATTATATAAATGGCAGCTTGAAAGGTGAATTTACATATAAAATGTAAATACCATTATTAAGAATTTAAGCAGCTCAGGCAATTATATTAAATATTAAAGATGCACTTGTTTAAAAAAATTACTTTTAGCCTATTGAAAAGGAAAAATTGACCACTAACTTTCAGAAATAGATGTCCCTGGTTTATGTAAGCAAGATCCAGTAAAGCAGTGCTGAACTTTGCTATACATAATTTAGTCACCTATCTCTAAAGTGAGATTTACAATGCATGCAAATCCCTGTTCAGCTGTGTGGGGAATACTTGTGTATCTAAAATGAGCTTCACAACACCACAGTGAAATGAGTAGAAATGGGGATAGAGTGATACAATTTGTTCAATGAGAGACAGAAGATAGTGTTCAATTTCATGCTTACTCATGTTTTTAGTATTTTACATGAGGCACATATGTATTTAAAAAAAAAAAAACAAAATCAAACCAAAAAGAAAGAGGTACTTCCCCAAGCTAGAAATATAAATTGGTTGGTTTTGGAACACCTCCTTAATATTCCCACGTGAGCAGAAAGTATTAGTTGTCCTATTCAACTCTTGAAAACTTGTTGACTAGTTAAATATCTGACAGAGGTGGGTGAGTAGCATGTCCATTGGTTGGAAATACCTTCCACACCTTATAATGTCTCTGGATCGCTGTGCAGCCAGCAGTGCAGATTGTGGTGCCATAAAAGTACCAAAAAGAAAGATAATGATTCTGTGGTACAGGATCTAAACCGTTCACTTGTGGATGTGACAGTGTGCTATCTAGCATCTGTTCCGGTGTAATCTAAAGGCAGTCTAACATAGTGTTAAATGCCCCAGGGGCAGAAAACCTGTGACTTGAAATGTTACATTTCCTTCAAAAAGAAATGTATGAAACATGAGTACAGAACTGGTGAGGTTGGTAGAAACCTCTTGAGATCGTGTAGTCCCACCCTTCTGCTTAATGCCAGGGTCACCTAGAGCAAGCTGCTCAGGGCCATGTCAAACTGAACTTTGAGTATCTCAAAGATGGAGACTCCATAAAATCCCTGGCCAAACATGTGCCAGTGCTCAGTCACCCTCACAGTAGAAAGTGTTGGGTTTATTTCTCGCGTTTGAACTCTCAACCAAGTCTTTCAGTGACATATACAGATATTTTTCATTGAAATTAAAAGCCAAAAAGCTTGCTTGTGACAATACTCAGAAATGTCTCTTCTTTTCTCTTGTACACCATGGTATACACAGAGAGGAACCAACTGTGCTGTGGATATATCAGTAAAGCTTGTCTAATCATTACAGTGACTAATGCAAACTGAGCAATTAGTCAAGATATGAGTCAGGCCTTTCTCATTGCTAAATTAATCAATTGTTACATCTGGGCTGAACTTTTCAGCCAAAAATGTTATGCGGAAAACTGCAAATTCAAATTGATGAAGAAATAACACAACTTCCATGTCAGTGCTGACAACTAATTTCAATTAGAAAATATGACCTTAAGAAAATCTGAGATAAATTGTATTAAGTATTTAATTTAATCTCATCTTGACTACAAGGTTTTCAGCTTTATTAATCTAACTTTTTAATCATATAAAGCCTATCCTTGAGTCCTCAAAGTTCTAGTAAATATTAGTGCAATGAAAAAATTGGGTATTTTTGAGACTATGTGAACTATAATTTCACTCTAAAAGAGCTATCATATATTCCTTAAAGTCCTGCTATAATACTGATCAGTTGGAAAAATTGATGGATATTTTTGAGAAATTTGTCAGTACTGTGGTAATGTCATAGAATCATAGAATGTTTTGGGTTGGAAGGGACCTTAAAGATCATCTAGTTCCCACCCCCCTGCCCCGGGCAGGGCCACCTTCCACTAGCCCAGGTTGCCCAAAGCCCTGTCCAACCTGGCCTTGAACCCTTCCAGGGAGGGGGCAGCCACAGCTTCTCTGGGCAGCCTGTGCCAGTGCCTCACCCCCCTCACAGGGAAGAACTTCCTTTCACTGAATCTAAATCTCCCCTATTTCAGTTTAAAACCACTACCCCTCATCCCTACACTCCCTGATAAAGTGCCCGTCTCTATCTTTTCTGTAGCCTACTAACAGTGGAAAGCTGGAATAAGGTCTCCCTGGAGCCTTCTCTTCTCCAGGATGAACCCTCCCACTCTCTCAGCCTGTCCTGACAGGGGATGTGCTCCAGCCCCTGATCATCTTTGTGGCCGCCTCTGGACCTGCTTGAGCAAGTCCATGTCCTTCTGATATTGGGGGACCCAGAGCTGGACACAGCCCTGCAGGGGATGGTCTCAGAGTGCAGTAGAGGGGGAGAATCACCTCCCTTGACCTGTTGGCCAAACTTCTATTGATGCACACGGTTGGCTTTCTGGAATGTGAGTGCATGTTGCTGGCTCACAGGCAGTTTTCCATCCACCAACACCCTCAAGTCCTCCTTGGGGCTGCTCTCAACCCACTCCTCACCCAGCCTGTATTTGTGCTTGGGATTGCTTCGACCCCTGTGCAGGACCTTGCACTTCACCTGGTTGAACTCCATGAGGTTTGCACGGTCCCACCTCTCCAGCCTGTCCAGGTCCCTCTGGATGGCCCATCCCTTCCCTCCAGTGTGTCAAATGCACCACACAGCTCTGTGTCATTAAAAAAACTCACGGAGGGAGCCTCAATCCCACTGACCATGTCTCCAACAAAGGTGTTAAACAGCACCAATCCCAGGACTGACCCCTGAGAAACGTCGCTTGTCACTCTCTCTGCTTGGACATTTAGCGGTTGACCGAAACTCTTTGAGTGCCATCATCCAACCGCTTCCTTATCCACTGAGTTTGTCCCCATACCTTACCCATGTCTGTTCTCTATCCATGTCTGTTAGTTTGTGGTCATGGAATCGGACTCTGTTATGCTAGCTGTCATTCATTCACATTAAAATAAAAGGAGAACAGACTGTTGCACCAAAGATCTGATGGTCTAACTGTGCTCTTGGTTGGAGGATAAAAAGGTCTGTAATGATGTCTTAAAAGTGGCCTTCTCTCAATATTGCTAGCTAATGAATTATAATTTTAGTTGATAAGGATATTAAGAGGTTCTGTACAAAAATATTTTGCTTATTTCAGTATTTTGTAGACATTTACTAAGTTTACAGCTAGAGCTAAAGATTAGGAAGCTGGGGCATTTTGAATTATCTACAGACTAAATCAGGTGTTCAGAAATAGTCATTGCCGTGAATAAAACAAAAATATGGAAGAAATGTAGCTAGGCATTGTAACAATGGCTTAGAAGGTAAGTTGATTAAATGTAGGTGAAGGGAAAGTAAAATCCCTTCTGCTTCTAGATGTGTTTTATTTCATCTCCAAATGTCTGTGGTCATTATGAGTAAATACCTGGTGCTTACCCTTGGCACCAGAGTTATTTAAGGGGTCTTAGTTGAAGTGCCTTGCAATAGACCTCACTTTGAGCCACAGAAAATGAAAATAAAGGGGTCTGGTTCACTACTTCTCGTATGCAGAGGCATTTTATTTCACAAGAGAAGCCGAGAAACGCAAATGTGATGTGAATTTTGTGCCCAACTAGTAGATTAAAAAGAAATTTTAGTGTCTGCTGCACACTTGATATGTCCTTATTGTCCTGCAATTGCACAGTGAGATCTCTATCTAAATCCACTCTCTTTCTAGTATCAGTAGCAAGTATTAGTATCATGGGAAAGATATTAGAGACAGTTTAGCTACTAGGGAATAAACTGACTGGCTTTTAGTCCTGGCACTGCTATGTTGTTCTCACTATGGTCTAAGACATTGTCCCATGGCTTTTGTGTATCAAAAGAGGAATGCTTATGGGTATATCAGATGTCAGGGGTCACTTAATAGCAAACCATAAGCAAGGGATACTTTGACCTGTGATAAGTTGTCTGGTTTTGCATCTTGACTGTTACCATTTCCTGAAGTAGCTATTTAAAGGCTATTTTTTGGTTATGACTGCAGAGCAACTTCACATGCATCTTAACTGTATTGAGAGTCTGTATCTATGTAGGGCATAGCTGTTGAATTTTTGTTTAACTATGGTTTTGATCCTTTATATTTAAAAGCAAACCCAAGTATACATTGAAACAAGGATATTTAAATGACCAGGAAATTTCCCTGGAAAAGTCTGTCACATCCTGCCCTCACCGTGTCTACCTGATAATGTAGCTGAGATGCAAGGTCCTTAACCAAACTTAGCTGGTAGCTTCCTCTCCTGGCTCTCTTTTGAAACTGTTTGCTACGTTTCCATGCTCATCTATTGTTTGAGCTGTCATCCTTCCTCTGAGGTGATCTTATCGCCACTGGTGGCTGATTTGGCTTCCTTGCAAGTGCCAGTGCGAGGAGGTACTGGCTCGGAGTAGGGTTGGGGAAATGAGCTGACTGAGAGGGTTCTGAAATGTGTGTCTGGTCCTCCTGAAGTGCTCTTACTGTCAGACTGCCTGCTGGGATGCCCTCTCTTCTGCAGTGTATAGAAAGTAGCAGAATCAAAATCAGCAGGACCAAGGTGGAAAGGAAAATGTGCAGGTAACCTGAACTTTCTATCTTCATTGCAGTTGTCATCTTTACATCTGTCCATGCAGTTCAATCCTGTTATAGCTATTTCTGGATTAGCCAGAAGCTGCGATTACCAGAATTCCTGAACAAATGGAATTAGTTTCCTTATACTGTCTAGGCTACCTTAACTTCCTCATAAATTTTTGTGACTCCTGCTTCATCCTTTCTTTGGCTCCTGGCTCATAGACAAAACACAGCATCTCACGGTAGGCTTAAAAGAAATATTACAATCCCTATTGTTAACTGCAGCTTTCACTGCCCAAGCTATTTCTCCCATGTTGGTTCTTGCAGGTGTTTTTGAACAACCTGTACCTGTGTAGAGGACTTCTAAATGGATATTACCCAGGATCTTCACTTTCTTCCTGTACAGACATCCCCTGCTTATGGTCTGCTGTGAAGTGACCCCTGATGTCTGATGATACAGCCATAGGCATTCTGCTTTTTGATATACAAAACTTTTCAGTTGGTAATAAAATCAGCAAGTCTTCTATGAAATAGCTGTCCCTGAGATGACTGAGTATAAGCTGCTTTCACAAGGAGGAACAAGAAAACCTTTGGAAAGATACTACAAAATGACCTGTTAGCAGAGGGGGTTTCTGCTAAATCCCCATTAAAATTACCTTAAGCCCAAAAGCATGACAGTTTATAATCCTCTCGGAACTCCTGTCATCTCTTTTTAATATTTATAACTCCAGGCATTTAAATGGATAACAGGAATACTCAATCATTTTTTTTAATCCAGTTAAACCTAACAATATCTTGTGGCAAAGAGCTCCACAACTGAGCATTCTATTACAAACTCTTCATTTTTAATCAGTTCTAAAATTTCCCATATGAGTGCTGGGGTGGTTTTTTTTTGGTAAATGCTTTGGGTTAAAGATGAACCTGGAGCAAAGTCTGACGTGAGAAAATATTGAGCAAGTTGAGTTTTGAATCGGGATCTGGAAGGCTGTGGCTACCTTTTTTTTTATATAAACATTTGGTCTTTTTGCATGCTTATTTCACCTGATGGTTTTCAGTCTCTCTTAGCTCCTTCATCAAGGAAAAATCTTCCAAGAAGAGCAAAAAGAGAAGAGGAGGAGGGGTGCAGTGCTAGAAGGGAACTTACAGATGGACAAGATGGGAGAGGGATTAAAAGGCATCCACAGATTTCTTGCTATGAAAAGGTCAAACAAAAGAAGATATCTTATTTTGTCTGTTTATACCCATCTTGTTCCTCAGGGTGTTTTTATCTTGTAATGCTCTGAGCTACAAAAGCAATATGTAACCATACTTAATGTGCTAAACTCCAGCTAAAGAGTATGAAAGAAACTGCATGTTTCAATAGTTTCATGAATCTTTGGAAAAAAATACTTTTAACTATAGGGCTTGTATAGGGCTGCAGAAGGGAGTGAGAGTAGAAATTCCGCATCCTGTTTTGTTAGTGTTGAGAATAATTCTTCAGAGGAGGAGCACTGTCAGAAAAAAGACCACTAGGGCAGAGATGGGAGTGGCAGATATTTTCCTTAAGTCAGTGTTATGTCTGCTTGTATTTTAATGTTCAGTTAATAGAATCTATTTTAAGTTTTACAGCAGTTTTTATCTCAGGCTTGTTCCCAGTTCCAGGTCTTTAAAGGACTACACTAAGCAACAGTCATTGTATCAATCCATGAGGAGATTCTGTTTTATACTTTGTTCATGGAGGCTTTGCTTTTGTGCCTTTTAAAGGCATGAGCTCATACCTCCTGTTCTATGAGAGTATTAATGAGGTTTCTTTCTTGTACTGTCTCCTTCTTATACCCCCTCTTTAAGAAACTTGTAAACTTGCAAGACCTTTTTTTTTTGAGAATTAACCCTTCTGATAAATGCAAAAATGAGCAACATAAGAATTTACTAAGGAGATAAAACTAATGGTGACATAAGCTTTTTCTTGGAGAAGATACATATAAGGAGACGTTGGGGGTTACACACCTGGGGAGACAGTCTTGGAAGGAGACACTCTGTGCTGAAACAGATATCTTGGATGGTAACTGTGGACTATGGAGGACCTGTGCTGTAACAGTAACAGCCCTGAGGCATGAGAGTAGAAGAAAACAGTTTAGAAATAAAGAGCAGTGGAAGAAAACAAGTCAGAAGCAAGGAGGGGCAAAAAGCAACCCTTATGCACTGACCCCAACCTCCTGGACTGCCCATTGACATACCAAAGGGATCAGGACAGGACTGAGTGTAATGCATAGTGGAAACAGAAGAGGAGAACAGAGGTGTTGCAGTGCAGTCTGGGGAGAAGGTCTTTTCCTATGTGCCTGTTTAATTGTGCGTTGTTAGTAGCTGTTTTTTACATCAGTACCAGATTCAGTAATCAAAAGTCTGTGTCTATTGGCAATCAATTAAGTAAAACTCCCTAGTTGAGACTGTTTTGCTTGTGACAAATGTATAAGGATTGTCTATACATTCCTTTAGATTTAACTATTAAGTCCAGGTATCTTGTGTAATTGCAGGACAAACTTGATTCCTGAAGCATTATCTTACAGACATTTCTGTTTCTTCACTGTATCCGGGAATGTATCTTGGAGACTCTAGGTTATATATCTCTGTGTTTTCCTATTCTTTGTCAACAGCCACAGTGATACATCAGGAATATTTTCTACAGATCCAGTTTTTGAATCCTTTTTCCAAAATATTATAGTTGGGAATAGGTATATTGGTTTCTCTTCACCACTTCTTCACTCCTCCCTTCACAGTTTTCTAGGTCTATAAACTAGCATTTGAAGTTAACATTGCCTTGCTGTCAGCCAGATAATAATAACCCTTCTGAGAGAGAAAACAAGTTCTTTTTCCCTTTAGTATAGGAGCAGGGCATGTATGGACTTCTAAAGGGAGACTTCTTTTGCACAGGAGTCTGAAAGCATTTCACGATGATATGGGATGACTCTCTTCCCCTTAAACTATTGATTGGTTTGTTTGCTTGCCTTGAATGCCAAAAGGGAGAACACAGGACTGATGCGGAATTGCAGAGTTTTTATGAAACACTGCAAGCTAAATAACAACTTTGTCCGTTTGCTAGCTGCTTCTGCAGTAAAACCCTATAACCTATGTCCAGTTAGTAATGTTGACCTTGGGCCTGCAACACCACCTAATAACTTTCTTTTGAGTAGTGAAAAATATAAGACTAGAATATTTTTTCTTGGACTTTGAGAAATTATTTTTCTTGAAACAAATAACACTTCTAAGCTTTGAAACTTTGCCATATTCCATTGTGCTTGCTTCTGTGTAGCCCTGATTCTAAGTGTGGCTTTCAATATCTGTTCTGCAGTCTTTTGTTGAAAATGTGTCCTATATAGCTGGCATCAAGAAATTTCTTAAAAGCTGACTTTAATTTACTGATGCTGCATTGCCCAGATCAATATTAGTGCATTTGGAAAGGCTTTCCTGCCATTAGATTTACCAACCAGAAAATGGGGACCACTAAAAGGCTTGACTTCAGTTCACATTTCTAATAAATCTTCTACACAAGTAGATTATAATGTAGCATATTTTTTTTTGGTTCTATTGAATAGTAAAGAGATTCTCCAGTATTCTAAGGGCCACTGTATCATTGCCATATATAATCCTTCAGGGTGGGATTAAGTAACTGTGTTTTGCACTGATTTAGACCCAGTGTTTTCCACTTTACTCAGGCAAACAGGTCCAAGAGGTGTAATGGGACTGTGCAGGAAGGAAGCATGCAGAAACTGTAACACACAGCTTGCTCTCTTCTCTTTTGTATACTTCATTGTCTGAATACCATTAATCAGTAAACATGTTAAGGAAATGGCCATCTTTTATTTATATGTTCAAATTTGACTCTTCGGTCATAGAGGGTACCTGGTTATTACTCAGTATTAATGGCTGAATTAAAATGAGTGCTTGCCAAGAAACATTTCTGAAAACTGCCTCTGATTTTCCTTCCCATTAATCCAGGATAACTACTTCTACTTTTCTTCTTTACCTGCATTCCCAGGTAATGTTCCCCTTTGAGATGTCCTTTTTTTGTTGGTTTCTTTGACTGTAAACTCACTAAATGCAGTGAAAGAGAAGGACTAAGAGGGAAAACTTATGCAAGCTTGATACGTTTAAACTGTGTTACCATAGTGATAACTCTGATTACTCTTCACTATAAAGATCTATGTGATGAACAAGCAGATTGTGCTGCTGTATAGCAAAGTGATAGTCATATTTCTCCCCCTAATAAAAATATTTTTTGTCTTTAGGTTACCCTAGCCAACAAATGTTTTAAAGTTACATGAAAGCTTTTCACTATAAATTTATGGATTCATCTCATAACAAGCAGAAATTGATTTTTATGCTGGTAGCCTACAATTTGCTGTGCTTAATATACTTGTATTTGAAATGAATACCTTGAGTCCTCTTTTCTTTTTATTGCCTTCTAAATATGTTTGGGTTTTTTCGATGGAGAAGAGAGATAATACTTAATGATCAATTTCTAATTATCAAAGCATGACTGTGAAATGTTAACTTCTAATGCATATTCCACATCTGTAGAGCTAGAAGGAATTAGCAAGCTATAAAAAAGGAAATCTTTGCCACCTTCAAACATGGCTACCATCTAGCTGGTGCTGCCTTTAAATCTATATCCTGGAGTTTCCCCAGTAGATCTGTAAATGTCGAGATACATTCTACAAACAAAAATACATAGCTCTAAGGTTAAAGGAATATCACTGTTATTGATGCTCTTTAGAGCAGTTCTCTTTCCTTCCAAGAGTTAATGGACTCCAGGACTTCTTATGCCATGTGAATATATTTATATTCCCTTCATTATGAAAATTCCAATATAAATATCACCACCTTCCTTTATTTGGACCTTTTGGCCTGAAAGCTTTAGATGCTCTGTGAAATATTAAATTAAATATCAGTAAGAAGACTTGAAAACTTTCTTGTTGCTTAAATGAGTTAATTCTGCTGTTTTCCTTTTAACTGGAACTGTTATGTCCTTTAATTTTTAAATATATGAACTATTCCAGTGACATAGCAGTAAAATATTATTCTCATTAAAATGATTAACATTTTGTATTGGTTTGGTTTTGTTCTATTTTTAACCTGGAATTTCAATCTATAAAAGTTCATCAAGAACAAACTTTCAATGGCTCAGAAATAGATGGTGATGGGGACTCAAGCTATTCCATTTTCACAGTTGTTATTTTGCTACATGCCGTGGTGATATGTGAATTGCAGTGATTGGTAGAAGGGACAAATTACAGGTTCTTTGCCACTATCTCTGGCAGATGTGCATCTAGAAATTTCCCAATATCTTTTCTAGATAGAGGTAAAAGATTGTGTCATTTATGTAAAAAAACTTGATACTGCACTGAATATAATCCTGATTAAAAACAAGACAATTGACTTCATGGCTTCTGGTTTTTAGGACGGTTATTCAAAATACAAGGCTCCTCTTTGTTCCTTCTACTTCTCCATTTTGCCCATCTATGTAGATCTGCTGCAGATCACTCCACAGTTTTGCACCTAAATGTGCTGTCGCTTTCCATAAAGACATCTGAGCATGAGTGGTGGAACACATCTCATGGAGAAGCCCATCTAGAAGTTAATTATCACTTTCCCTGTTATTTAGTCTCTCTCTGTAGTCAGTAGCTCCTACTGAGATGTGTGTGAACAGCGAGAGTTTAGCTCATTTCAAAATTGCATTAATCATGCAGCCAAGTCCTGGAATTTCTGGGACCAGCCAGAGCTAAAAATAGATGTAGCCAGGCAAGCCAAATGATTGCTCGGGTCCTCTCACTCCTGAGATTCTGGTTGAGAACAGCTCTCTTCTCTAACAAATTATCTTGCATCAGCTGATTTGTGGTAACTGATCGTTACGTATTCTTACCTGCTGTTTATAATTTAAGACCTTCAGCTTCATTTTCCTTGGAGTGCTATAATACAGTGTACTGAACTTGTTTTACAATTAATTGGTGCAAGAAACATAAGGAGCCACTCTGCTAGGTACCAGTTCTTCCTGAACACTAGTAAAAGTGTTTAAACACTAAATGGTTCCTTGCTTCTACATGATCTGTGTGTTTCTTGCTTGATAGTTTTTTAATTCAGGCCTGATGAATTAGGTTTGGGGTTTTTTGTTTTCGTTTTTATTTATTTGTTCTTGAAGATGGTGTACTTGCTTCTGGTGTAAAATGAGGACATATTTAACTTTACAGTAAAATTCAATTGTAGGAACAACTAGATCTTTTTCAGTACATACCACTTTTCTCTTTTGAATGGTGTCCCGAATTGTTTAAATATGTGTGTTAGTCCACTAATAAAGGCTTGTGACTTTGTCCAGTAAAGAGAATCTGTCAGCAGAAGGCATAGAGACAGTGGAAACAACAGATTTGTGGCCTTGCCTTTTAAGTCTTACAATATAATGATGGTCAGGATAACTACTCACTCCTAGGTGGGACAGCAAGTACTGTTCCTGTTTTCTTCTCAGTCCCTAGTAACTTTTATCTGTTTTTTTCTTCATCTTTCTAGCAAGTTTCAAGATTCCCAGCCTAAGTCATTGAAGGAAGGGCACACTGATTGAAAATTTGATAAATTACTTCTTGTAATATGATTTAGCTTTCCAAATGTTCTTCATTTCACCAGTGTTTCTCTCCTCATTTGCTCCATATGTTCACTTTCTGTCATCACCAGCTGTAAGAAATGTTTTTGGCTCTTGAGTCCAAGATAGGTCCACTTACAAGCACCGTCTTCTAGGCTGCACATTTGTTAAAAGAAAGTCTTCATTTTTACTTTTTCATTTCCAATTGTGCTGTTCATTTATCTGTGTGACTAGCTGAATGGTGCGCTGTTTATTATTTGAGATAGGAATGAAGTAATTAGAAATCTCTGACTTGATTTAGAAAGAGCATGTTTGCTTTAGTAATTATCTTTTTCTTGCATTTTTTTTCTTTAAATCTTACATTCCCTCTGGTGGTGTTACCAGGACAGAGTCTAGAGAGCTTAGCTTACTGTTGTGTAGCTTAGTCTGATATGTTACTAGCCATGATACTTACATGTCAATGGATCCAGAAAGCTCCAAGTGACTGTGAAAGAACAGAGCTTTTTCTTAGACAACAGTTAATGTAGTTCAAAGAACTAATGTTATGGTTCTCAGGGCTGGATGAAGTTATGTGCCTTTTCTTGGGCTCTACTTTCTTACTATATTGACTCAGTCCATTTGGTATGTGAAACAGAGGAGACAAAAAGGAAATCTTACAGCTAATACTCACATTAAACACTAAAAATCATTCCACTTCTCTATAATAATTTATGATCCCCATTAAGTCTAAAATATACTTCTCTGAGCAAATATCCTGCTAATGTGCGTTACTGTTTTGGAATTGAGTATGATCCTAACCTCAGAATTGAACTTAAAACACAGATTCGAAGATGGCCTCATTTGACTAGAAGGTTTTTTTATTCCCACTGTGAATGAGCTAAGCACCGAAATGTTAGCTGCTCTGGAGTCTTTAGTGAAAGTCAAGAAAGAGAAACAAGGTTCCTTTTCTATCTAGGTTATCTCAGCAACACTTTTCTATATAAAAAAATTAGTGTTTCAAAGTACTTGGTTTCTTAACTCTTACACTCTACTCTCACCTTTACTGCAAAGGTGGGTGCATTCCAATGTTGATACATAACTGTTTTGCCAAATGCTTTGAGCTGCACAGAATGATGGAATTACCACATGATGTGCATGTTGTGAATGAGGACTCAGCACAGCAAGAGGCGAGAAACATATTTCATCTTCAGAAATCAAAGCAATGCACCAGTACTGTCTCTTCAGAGTGGAAAGGTACACTTCTCTGTCCATCAGCTATTCAATAGAGGCTGCCATACCAATAGAGACTACCGGCATTGTATCTATATGCATCTTCATACAGTTGAAAAACTTGCACTGAATTGCATTTTTTCCAAAACTGGGGTAGATGGGTGTGTGTGTGTAGCAAACTACAAGATTATTCAGATGAAGGAAAAGAGGGATAATAAGTATTAGAATAAAAAGCTGGTTTGAAATGCAGATATTTTGCTTAGGCTGAAGACTCTTCTGTAGCTAATTTGGACCAGAAGCTATATATTCAATTTTTAAAATTCGATGAGTGTCCTTATCACTAAGATGTTGAGTATTCTAAGATATAGGACACAAATGGAACAATTGTAAACATTCTTTCAGACAGCTTCAGATAAATAGCTGACCTGAATGCCCTTCTTGTTTTGAGAAGAAATTTTGCTCTCAAATACTCCCCATTGCTGCTATTAAGGGTATTCTGTGTATGCTGTGAAAGATTTGTGGGTGTCCCAGTGGTTGCAGCACCCACCTGGGATAGGGAAGATTGGTTCAAGCCCCAGCAGTAAATGAGGCCAAGAATGGGCCTCATTGTGGTAAATACTTTGCATCTTCTGAAATAAACATTTACTTCAACCTTAGAAGACTTATCTCACTGCATAAGAAAATGTTTAGCGTAGGAAACGCATTCATCACCCAACTAGACATCTGAACAGTCTGCTGCTCTGTTCTGACTGGAAAAATATGATCTGAAGATATGCTATGGGTTGGAGTTCCAAGAACAGTGAGCAAGGCTAATCCAAACGACTTAACCTTTCTGTTTAGAAACTTACTATTCTTTGGTGGGAGTCCAGTTAACCCTGCCCCTTTTGATTTTACTGTGTTAATAGTATTGATTTAGCTGAGTACATTTAGTGCCACAGGTACCATCTTGCTTCTCATAACTGAACCTAGAACACAGAAATTCAAGAGTGAGCTCTTGTGCTAGAAAGAACAATTATTTACTGTTGAATTTATACCCTTTCATAAGAGAAATTATCCAGAAGTAGAATCAAAATGGAAACCTTTTTCAGGTTGGCAAGATGCAGACAACCAAATAGCAAGTCAGTTCTTTTAGCCTCTACTGCGGTGTTTATTTTTCTTCTTCAGCGCTAAATGTCAAGCGGCAGGCTTTCTCCAGCTTCCATTAACTGGTTTTAAATAGTGTCATTAGTAGAAGGGGAGGTCAAGAAATAAAACACAAGCGAAAACTATCTTAGCTCAAAGCTCCAGGTAAAAGCATGTTACAGATGAGAAACTATCTATAGTGTCTGTAGATTACTGAGCAAAGAACTGAGCCAGGACAGAAGGAAACATCCTGACTGGTCTGTTAAGTGAAGTTCTGTTTTAGCAACCAAATCTTCCTTCTCTATGTCTGTGTCTAATGGCTGAGTTTACTCCCATTGTAAAATGTCAGAAGGATGATAACACCAACTTTTTAAGGAAGAATAAAATCTGTTAAACACTGGCAAGGATTCTGACATTCTTTTAATTACAAGTAAGCGAAGACTTAACTAGAAGAAGAAAAAAAATTGTTGGCTTCTAAGGAACATTCACTAAGGCTCTGTGGCATTTTCTGATAATAACTCATGTTGTTAAACAGCTTGTGGTACTGGAGGGCTGGAACTTTCCAAAGAGATGTAATGGTTTTGATGGAAGCCTCCCTAGGTGACCTCTTATTCCAGAATTATGCTAGAATAACCCATTTTGCAGTTGTTATAGCACTTGCCACAGACTCACCAGATGCAGATTTGCCAGGAGTTAAGTGCAAGGATAGATAAATTCTAGAGATTACAAACTTGTCCAAGCTAAACGAATCTGAGAGAATCAGAGTTCAAAACTTTTGTGTAAATAGCCATATATAATAATATTTTAAGATATAGAAATAATTTTAAGAACCTGTTTAAATCTGCAGACTATCAAGATGATGTATGTTGAAGCAAATACTTAAAGAAATTTATATGTCTGTGTATGTACTAGAGTACTCTGTAATAGCCAAAGTTGGATTATTCAAGGCATAATGAGAATTTCTTGTGCCAAAAATATTAACAAAGTTGAAAAAGTAAGTCTTGCAAACAAATTTGTTTTTATTGACACATGGGAAATGAGTCGGATTAAATTACTTCCCCAAAGTTATGTAAGAGTAACATTGATGTTAACTGAACTAAAATGTGAAAGCATCAACTCTGAAGCAGGATCACCCTTGGCTCAGTAGCTTTCTAAATCAGCAAGTGATAAGAAACAGGGCTCCCCTCCCGGGGGGGGGGGGGGGGGGGGGGAAGTCCATGTTTCACACCTTTTGCAAGTCAGCAAATTGAAAAAAGTATTTCAGGTTAACCTTTCCTATAAAAAGTTTGAGAAAGCTTTCAGTATTGATCTTAGTTACTTAGAGTTATTTCAAAACAAAAACTTACTACAAACTGAAAATACTTCATTTTCATCCTCTTTGAAAATAGCTCAAATGAAAAATATTCAGTGAGATTGGGACTTCTTTTTATATTTTATTTTTTTTTTTACATTCCATTAAGTGAATTAGTTAATACTGACATAAAATAATTTCAGTTCTGCAAAGAATTTTGGGGGAAACGGGCAGGGAAAGAAATAGCATTTATCATGCTGTTGGCATGCATGTCCTACTCCAAAGAATTTGTAGTAATAAACCTTAGTCTGAGAAATTCAAGCTTTACACTTACTGTGTAGTCAACTGATGTATAGTCACCTTCTCAGTTTTATATATAACTAGGAAAGTAAACACTTTCCTTTTACATACCCTTTACTTCAGAAGGAAGAGTAGAAGATATTCAGCATGATGCTGTTAATCTCTTGGTGCTGAGCTATAGAAATTGAAGACTGAAAACCCTAAGCACTAAAAAGCAGAAACAGCTCTATAATAAGTATTTAAGGTGATCTGAAATCCTTAGATCATCTCCAGACTCTGTTACTGCTACTAGAATTCTTTCCAGTGAGAGGCATCCAGATGGTAACCTAAAGAAAGACTAGTTAAGTTTCCAGAACTTTACTTCAGGATGTCATAATTTAATGTATAAAACACAGAATAGGAGCTGAAAAACTTCATTTATAATGTACTTTGTAAGCATCTCCATCAAAGTGGCTTTCTAGAATTTTGGGGGGAGGAGTAAGAGTTGGCCATATTCCAGTTGAAGTAATGGAGTTAGTTGAACAAATCACTGACAGAAGAGATGCAGGATGGAAACTATCTTATTATTTGGATGGATTAAAACATAAAAGTACTAGTCCTCATAGGATAGAACAAATAAAATCTAAACCAAATGGGGACTTAAAAGTGCTTTCATACTTATGTTATTCAGCTGAAAACCAGTAGAATCATATCATTAAGGACCTGATAAGAAGTAAATATTGATGTATACGTTCTAGATCAAAGCATTTTAAAATGAAAGACCAGTAGACAACTGAGTCAATACTGCTTTCTAAATCTAAATCAAATTAAGTTTGACTGGATTAGGGAAAAAAAGGAGGTGAAAATGTCCCTATTGACGTATTGCAAAGTGAATGCAGATATGTTACTTTCCACTTCAGTGTATCCAAACCAGAAAAGGATTTTTAGACAATAACTTAATGTTCTAACATGTTCAAGAGATGCTGGCTTGTTTGTTACACTAGACTGTTAGGACTGCTTTTGTAAATTGTGTGTGTACTGTCTGCCTGTGTGCCCAGCTTCCTTCTCCTTGTCTATAGCTTTTGAGCTTCTTGGCTTATTTCTGTCAATGGTGGGAAAGTGAATACTCCAAACAAATAAATAAAATAAAAATATCTATATATTTTCTTAAACTAAGAACTTGCTGAATAAATGGTGGGGATCGCTTAAGATCTATGTTACAGTACCTGACACTTTCAGCTTTATATTGGTAATTAACATGCTTTGGGGATGGGGAGTGAGGAAAGGGTTTGAGCAGAGATATGGTGAGCATAATAACAGCATGAAGAACTTCTATCGGGTCTTGCATGGGAATAGTTCACTTTGACAGGCAAAGTAAGAAAGGCTTAATCACTTTCACACCTTCTGTGGTGACATGAGATGGAAGTATTATATCTTCAGAAGGCATCTTGCCTCATAATTTATGTGTTCTCCACTTAGATTAATCCTAATCACTTGAGAGTTTGAGCTTCTACAAAGCACATTTCCTGGGGTTCTGTTCGAGGGATGTCTTAAATGCATGTCTTAAAATATTTTCACATTGTTCATTTGGGATTTACCTACCCCTTTGCGTGCTGGGCTGTCATTAATCATGTATTTTCCCAATGATCTTAATGTGTGTCATTGTAACATAGCTGGGCATATGGCATAAAGTCTAATTCTTAATGAGCAGTAAATGGGGAGATGACCTAGAAAGAGAAGGATTTTCTCTTTCTAGAGACAATGATCAGTTTATCCTTACTATTTTTATACACTACTTATGTAAATAGGAAATGTCTATTAAGATTGCAGGAAAAAAGAGTTTAAGGTCATGACAATATGGGTAGAATAAAGCCCTGATGTTTAAGATGGGCCTGTGGCTTTCTTGCTGTGCAAGCAAAGCTGTGCCATCAGATGTATACTTGGAAGCCCTGTTCATAATAATCTGCTCCACTACAGTTACCACAAAAAAATAAAATCCACACCTCTACTAGCTTGCACTTCTACAAATTAATAGAGTTTGTCATGTGGATTTTTTCTGGGGAAGTGTTTAAAAGAACAAGGATTCTTTATGTGGATGTGAGAAGACACAAGAAGTGAATGGGATGTTTTAATTATTCCCATCATAAACATCTTCTTGTAGAAGATGGATAGAAAATTTGTATGCACAATGTGTTTTAGCAGTGCAGAGAACTTTCTCATTGCATCAGTCCAACTTGCGATGTAAATGCTGGAGGCATGGGAATAAAACTACTTTTATTTTTCGTGTTCCTGTTTTATCATGACAAGAATGGGAATTTGGAGAAAATGTAAGTTACTCAGAAACTGCTCGCTTATTGACACAAAAGTGTATCTATTTCAGTGATGAAAAAAAGTTATTAATGAACTAATTCCATAGTAAAAATTTCACTTAGCACACAATGTACTGCTGGGTATTTTTATGAAATAGGCATAAAATCATTCTATCTTATGTTTTAACCAGCTACACAGCACTGAAGATAGATCTTTGCTATGTACTGCAGCTAATTAGTGGGAGTTTTTTGGTTTGATTTCTTGAAGGAACAAGACACCTATATGCTTCCTTTGCAATGATAACTTCTGGGTTCTACCTGTTCCAACCAAATTTAATAGAGCCTGTAAGAACATCTTATATTTATGTAACTAGGCAACCGTGTAGCAGACAGACCGTATTCATGGCCTTCACTTCACTACAAGAAAGGTCATAAGATTATCTAATCACTTTATTAGAATTTGGGAAATATGCTGTTGAAAAGATGTAATTACTGTCCCAATCATGAGAGAACTTTAAATTAGATTATACAGGTTATTAATCATATGAAAATCCAATGCTGGAATACAAAATTAGGAAAACAAACTTCACAAATACTCCTTTATATTAATAATTAATACAAAGAAAGGGAAAAGTACTGAAAATAGTGTCAACATTTGGTGACTTAAAAAGGTTATAGAGCCAAGAAGTGATATGCAAGAGATTAAAAGTTATAGTGTAGGTGCTTGACCAAGCTTTGTTTTCAGAGGAAAACAAAAGCTTGGAAGAAGTGTGGTATTTGGATACCTACCTCAGCATCGTGTTTCAGGAGAAGTAGAGGAATCGGCTATTACATATGGTGCTCCCAAATGTTCTCCCTGCTTGCTGCCATCTTTTAAATCAAGTTCTTCCAGAGAACACAGTGGTTTCTCTGTTTTTAATAGTCCTCACTTTTTGTTCAACACCTTGTACAACGTCTGGTGGAGTCTGTGTAGCCGCCTTTGGGAAGGATACCCCAACCCAGGTAAATACACAAAAGGCATCCTTGTGTCTTGTGTTTTCTTCTTCATGTCAACTTTGGTTAATCTCTGGACATCGGTTCTTCCATGGAAGGAGACTTCAATCTTTCCCTATTCATCTCTTCCTTGCTACTCGTGATTTTGTACTTTTTTTAATCACTTACTGCCTCAGTTATATTTTTCTAATATAAGATGGTGTAATAATGGCACTATACCTCTGAAACATCCTTACTGTTATTTTATAGCTGCTTTCCCAATCATCTGGTATTGTTCCTGGGATGGCAGATCATACCTATGTGGTTTTTAGATAAAAGCTAGCTATGGGTTTATATAATGGCATAATGCTGTTCCCCACTCCTTTACTGATGATCCTGTCCTTAATTTTCTGTGGACACTAACAAAACTCTCAGCTTAAGTCCAAGAGTTCATTCCTCATCTAGAAAAAAAAAAAAAAATTATCAGTTAACTTTGATTTTTCCTTAATTTACCTTTTTTTTTAAAAAAAAAAAAAATTTGAAGCTATAGGAGAGGGGATATATTTTGCCTCCAAAGATACATTTACTGCCTCTGTAGTAATTGTGTCTTTAAAAAAAGCCCTACATAAACCTATGGTTCTGATGATGTTAAAATGTTTAAGCCTCTAATATAATATTTGATGGTGAAGTTACAGCTCATTCTGTAGCAGAAAGCTGGAATAGAATGAAAATGCATTTAAACAGTAAGGTCTGGAAATAATTTCCCCCACCCAGAGGTATCAGAATTTTATTTTATTTTTTTTTTTAAAGCGCTCTTATTTGAAACCAAAATATCCAAAACTTGTTATTGTTTTGGTATTTGCTTTTCTTTGTGTTGTTGTTTTTATTTGCAGAACAGTTTCTGGGCAGCTACATGATCTTTCTCTGTGGAACTGAGCACAAAGAAATCTGTAATAAATACACCAGTATATTACACATATACATGCACAGTCATTTTGAAGAAGTGACAGGAGAAAGCATAAAAACATACTCGATATCCAGTGAGAAAAGCAAAATCACAAAAACAGTCACCAAGGGACATCAAGAGTAACATGTAGATTAGTGTTAATAGAAAGGCTAGTAAAATATCTAGCTAATATTCAGAAAAGGGATGAAATAGCAGATCGATATGCTGGTATGGCTGAAGCATTTTCCCCTTTTTCCTCATCCATCTTAAGTCTAGGGGCAAAAAACTCCACGATATCACTGGGCTATTACATATAACCAGCCACTGAGAAAAACATAAGCCCTCAGCACAGAATACATTAACACTTTCTAATTGTATTTTAAAGGCTTTTAAACATCTGTGCCCAGTAAATTTTGGTTTAGGTCCTTAAGAGGTGACAGTGATCTCTAAAGCAGTTGAGGCTTGAGGAATAGATTGAGAGACCAGAGGATAGATAAAGGGATAACTTGTTGTTGATCTTTAAAAATAGAAGGGGAGGGGAGGAAATCTTGGGAATTATGAATCGATCAACTTCAGGTCACATCAAAAAGATATAAAAAAAGTTATTCATATCAATAACAAGAAAACAAGGAGATGAGTAATGGTTATGGATTTAGGTCAACTGATCCTGTTTCATTGTACAACACATTAACAAGTGCTGTAGACAAAGAAGAGTGTCTGAAACAGCAGTTATATTAGCAGCAGTTTTCACCTTTTAGTAAGTAATGATGATAATTTTAGTAAATCTTTTCACCTGACATTCTCATAAGCAGTCCAGGGATCCATAGCTTAAATATAATTTGAAATATGCCAAGATGGGTACAAAACTGTCTTGAAAAACATATGGGAGAGTAGTTATCAGAGATTTATTATCAAAACAGAATAATATATTAAGAGAAGTTTCCTGGTGTTCTTGGATTTGATATAGGTCAATACTGTAGTCCTCTTTTTTTTTTTTTAGGAGATAGATCATAGCCTATGGTCATTAGATTTTCATACCTGCAGGTATACTGAAAGAAAGAACATAATTTCAAATTAATTTTGCCAATTTTAAGGTACAGTCTGAAAATGTTTAAGAGATGCTATTTACTACCGAAAAATGCAAAGTTTTACTTTGCCACATAAATAAAAAATCTGAAAGGGAGAACAGCCAGTGAAACAGTAAGACTGAATCCTATGTGATGTCATTCTGGTTTGGGGCGTTGTGTTTCAGGGACATAGACCACTTGAGTATGGGGAAGAATAGGGGTCTGGAAACCATTAACTATGAGGTGGGACAGAGTCACTTGAGACTGTTTATAATTAAACTGTGATAGAGAATATAAAATCTGTAGTAGTCCAGAGTTGACTATAAGATTATTCAACCTTCTCTTTTCATGTAATGAATAGATAAACTGTAGAACTTTCAAAGGATGTTTTATGCAAGCCACAAGCATGAACAGGTTTAAAAGAAAATAATCATCTTGTCAGGAAGCCGCAGACTGTAGTTGCTGAAATTCTGGGGAATAGTATAAGGGGGGGG
>NW_020799098.1:4218195-4286856 GCF_003259725.1 Athene cunicularia | reverse complement strand
GGGGGGGGGGGGGGTGTGTGTGTCTCTCTTTCCATATCCAGTTTTTACAGGATTTTTCTAACCCCTGTGTCACTGACTGCTATTGGAGAGAAAATATTATGGTATTGATTTGATGCAGTCTGGTCATGTAGATCTTTCTAAAAAGAAAGTTAGTGGGGTAGAGTGTAATATGTCTAGTAAATTCTGTATGTAGCCATATATAAGAACGTTTTCCATACTCATCAGGTGTTGATTGCAAAGCTGTGGCTTAACTTAGGGGCTACAAAACCTCAGGCGATTGCAGGGAGAAGAACCACTAAAAATGAAGGGCTAGTATAACGAAGTGCTAGAAAATATGCAGCCTTGCTGCCAACTTTGGAGACTTTTGAGAACGGTTTAGAAAAATATCTTGTCATGAAGTATTGCAGGTATAGCTGATTCTGCTTTGCTGAAGGATAACCTGCAAGATTTCTTGAGTCACTTCAGTCCTATCAATCTGTGATGAATCTCTCCCTTGGTGGGAACATATCACAGACAGTGTAACCAATGCCTCAAAATTTAGGGGATTTTCAGTGAGATAACTGAGTCATGACTCTTGTCAAATCAGTCTCTGGTCAGCTTGCCAGTTGGTGATAGTACTGGCAAAGAGCTCAGTTCTCCTTTTGACACCAGAACGTATAGCTGAATTTTTCCTAAGTGTGGACTTATTTGATACTAAACTCTGTTGAATAATCTTAGTCTCAGGATAAGAACTGTTTGTGACCAAGCAATATTAGCCAGATGTGAAGTGTCTTAACTAGCTGATGTATAATATCTTTCTATTCTCCTTGAAATGTCAAGAATTAGTGTTCTGCATTCTCTCTTGCATTGGAGCAATACTCACAGCAGGACTTTGCTCAAAAATTCCCCCTTTCTTCTAAAATATGCATCACATCTAGATCAAATATTTAAATAGAACCCAAATTAAATTTCCCTCCCTTTTTCATAAGGATTTTGTTTCTGCCTATACTTCAAATACTATATTTCAAGTGAGCCAAAGGCGAACAGTGAGTGAGCTTGAAGATGGATGTCAGTGGTACACACCTGTGTTAACAGAGTACAAAAATATACACTTCAGAACATTGTAGAATCTCACAGCATTAGGAGTGTCAGCAGGAGAATACTTCAAATTAGTTCTGTAGGTTCTTAACTGTACAAATGTGAATTTTGTGTTTGCTTTGAATTTTAATACCCCTGAAAGATTAAATAATACTTTTACCTTTTGGAAGGCAGAGTTTTTTTTACTATAAAACCTGCAGAGGAAATAAACATAGAAATATTCGCCTAGGGCCTACTCTAATTCACATGAAAGCTGAGACAAGAGCTTTTGTTGTCTCTGCTGAAAGTTGGCTGCTTATATAATTTAGTAATTTTCTTAGTCAAAGTGGGACTAAAGGGGTGGTTGTGTTTTAACCCCAGCTGGCAACTAAACACCACACAGCTGCTCATGCAGGGATGGGGAGCAAGTGATTACCTCTGGAGTAGAGATGCATTTCAGGAGAATGTCTTGCTGTTGAATTTGCACTTGTTCAGCTGAGTTTGGCTGCGTGGAACAGCTACTGATGTAGCCATCTTAATTTTTTCTCATTTCTTGTCTTACATCTATCCTAAATCACGCTTTATCATTTGCTTGCATTTATTTCAAATTGTGTGAGTGAATCTTGCCTACAACTGATAATACCAGCATAAACTACAAGGAAATCAACAAATGTAACCCTGCTATTCTGTACATCTTTGTGCTGTTTATAAATATTTAGATGTCTCATGCTTTCTCCACCTAGGTAATATACTCATGCAAGGAATCCAGCATGTTCTTCTTTTTCTACCTTCAATGTGCTAGGGAGTTCTTAAAAATTCGTAATGACTTTGGAAAATTTTATAGTGGGGACGATCCTTTATGTACTAGATAATTAACTTGATATTTGGAGAGCCTGTTCACTTCATTATAATGTATTATCTTAAGTGTACATTTATCCCACAGTTTACTTAATAACAGATAATAGTGATGGTTGCCACGATTGTTGCCTTATTTTCTAACACTGCACTGTGCTTCATAACACAGTACAATAGAATGTGCTGTTTCATTTAGGATTGAAGTTGACAATAATATCTCTGTACTGTGTAGGAGTGATTGCCAAGTACAGTCCCTTATGCTGGCCAGGGTAATTAGGACTGACCACTTTATGGTGAACAATGTAAGAAGTCTCAAAGTATGTCAGTGCCTAGTAAACTCAGCAGAAGGTACCCTGATGCTGAATTTAAAATACAGATATAATCTGTGAAATTATATGATAGGAAAGATATATTTGAGTACAAAATGTAACACTTCATAAAGTAGATGTCTGGCCTACCTCTCAGTAGAATATTTCATAAGTTTCTGAATTTCTGACATCTTCAAAGAGCTAGACTAAAACGTTCTCTGCTGAAATGATCTGTCTTTACAATATTAAAAATACTTGGGAAAAGTTTTGCAATAGCAGAGAGTGGCTTTCAAGAAATACCTGCAGTTCTTTCATTTCCTCAAAGAATTGAATTCAGCAGGGCTTCAAACCTTCATATGCCCTTGTCTGATCTGACTGGGGAAAACATGTTTAATTCGCTAATGTGAGCCACGCTGCATGTGAAGGTGGTTTTTCCTGTTATCAGGTTAACCTGAGGTAGTAAAATCCATGCTAGAAAGCACACAGGTGCTTTCTGTTCCCTTACCTGACCCTTGTAAAAGTCAGTTCATCAGCTAAGGAGAAAGGCAAGGATGGTTAGCATAGAATGACCAAGGGAATTTATTCTTTTATATTTTAGATATGTACATAGCAGTGCCCTAGCCTAATGCATGGGGAACCCAGTACAGAGGAAAGCAAGGTTTATGTATGTTAGTTGTGTAGAGCAGTCAAATTACTCACTTTAAGGGGCGGGGTAATCCGTTACTATTTCTGATGTAATTGGTATGTACTTGACCTATGCAGGATCCAGTGCACGTTTGTTCTGTCCAGATGGTATGGATGTATGGCCAGTGGTGTGTTAACCTTTACTGATTTAAGCTGATGTCCTGTGGCAGAGTTTATCCTGGATTCTAGTTGGTTGTGTTCTGGCTGTGGTTACGCATCTGGTTTCACTTAAGAATAAATTGTCTTTTGTCATTGGTATGGGATGTTCTCAACTGGTAAGAACTGGCTTATTTTGGGTCTTCAGGTCGTGTTGACCCCAAGGTAACAGCTCATAGTCTCAGGTAGCATTTGTTTTTCCAAGTACATCTTGTTTTCACACTCTCAAGATAAGTGCTGTGCATCTGGCTGCATTTGACAGCACCACAACCCTCACACCTCCCCTTGCAAAAATCCCAAGCAAACAAAAAACAAGAAAAAAAACCCACAAAAAAACCACAACAAAAACCCCAAAACAAACAAACAGAAAAAGCCCTTACCCAACCAAAACCACCACCAAGAAACATTCCACTGCATAGCCACTCTTTGGTAACAGCAATGGGCAGGAGCCCTTCAGATAGTCTACAAATCTTGTTTTCCTACTTGCCTTAATAAATGCGTCAGAACTCGGACATAGTTTTTTTACTATTTTATTCGCATTCTTCAAAGGCTTTTGGAGAGTATTGTCTAACAGACAAAAGAAGTATGATAAACATACTGTGAGTAGAGTTCAGAAACAATCTTGACAGAGTATAGGCTTAAGCTTTTTAGCTTTATCAAAACTACAAATAAAATTGTAGGAATTTGTAAGCAGTGTTGGACTAAATCTTTGTACATGAAATTCTCAGTTTTCTAACCTGAAAAGACATGACTTCATCTGAAATCTGTTTGTGTGTAAGAGAAACGCTCCCTGTAAGAGGCAGAAACTAACTTTAAAGTTAGTGAATGCTTCACAGCAAGAGCAGCACACCAACCATTGCTGCCTTATTACAAAACCTTTACCAAAGTTTTAAGTTTAATAGCATACAGAGCATTTCACTCCTGCAGGAACTTTTGATGAAACGGTCACTTTACCAGGTGATGTATGAGAGTCAGACTTTTCACTCCGTATTTCAGAAAGAACAGAGTTTTTGTGAATTGTCTCTTAAACTAAACTGAAGTTGGAAGTAGTGACTGGATCCTGGGTCTCCTGTTTCACTACTGTCACCTTATCCACTTAACTGGAGGTGTGTACAATTCTGTGTCAGATACTCACTGTGTAGAAATCTACATTTGAGTAGTCTCTGTAAGTGCCATTTACACTATTGTAAGGTAGTAATTTGTATCCTTAACCTCTTTTCCCCTTGAATATAAGGAGAGTCAAGAAAAGGTTCCTCAAAGTAAATCAACTACTTGCATCAAATCCTACTAAATTTCTCCACTAAAAACACATTTCTACATCTACTTCTGACATGACCTCCAGTGGACATAGCTGTACAATAAGTGGTACTGAAGTCATACAGAAGAATTGTTTCAGCATCAGATGTTGATGACACTCGACTACTGTTTCACTAATACCCATACTATCTGTAATATGTATAATTAGCTTGGGGGTTCTGACAGCATTTAAGGTGACAAATGTTTTTGTTATGGCCAGGGTAGTTTGTGCCAAAAAACTAATGAATCTTTTGTTGCTCCTGCAGTATATATTCCCCAAGGTATTTGGGTAACAGTCTCAAAGCTGTATATCAAATGTATGTTTAACTTAGTTGATTGCATATATGGCTCTGGTAAATGGGTCAATGTTTTCACTGAAAGAAAACGTATAGTACCAGAGAGTTCTTAACAGGAAAAGGATAATAACCAATTTATTGACTTGAAACTGGGACTAGAAATGTGGGGAAAAGAGACTTTTTAAGATAGTTTTACATTTAAAGAAAAGTAATGACAAATGAATATTGCAATGCTTTACCAAATGTTTGTCTAGCTCCCTGCATCTGACCAATAAACCCCTGTAATGGAAGAAGGCTCAGAAGACAGCAAGGGTGATGTATCCGTGAAACTCAAGGAATAATGCAGGATGGGACTGACCACAGTTGTTGCAAAGCAGCTGACTTTATCTCAACACCAAGGGGTCTGGAGGGTGGCCTTTGGTTTAGATAGTTATCTCAATAGCTGAGTGGATCAACTGCTGGTATAATATAAATATTTCTCCCTGATCTCTTCAAAAGTGTATGAATGTCTCCATGAGGTAGCCAGACCATCATGGAGGGAGTGAATATGTGTCTCAGCCCAACATAAAGTGTAAAACCTGAACAACTAACAAATGAATTTTAAAGAGGGTGCTGGATTTGAGGTGACTCAAACACACACATTCTTTCCCACTGAATAGGGATGCCTGGTTACAGGAACCACCTTTGTATCATGATGCAACTGTGTATTACACTTAGCAATTTATAGAAATTGCAACTTCTATTTGTATTTTTTAGTATATTTTGTATCCATGTGTTAAATCAGTTGATGTCACATGAGATTTCTATCTTCAAATAAGTAAATCTTATATTAAACATTGCATCCTCCACATGGGCAATATCTAAAAGAACCTGGTCGGAGTATTGGACTCTTGACACTCACTGTTAGCAAGGTTATCAGGAGAGTCTAATTTGTTTCCACAAAATGCATGTTCTCATTTAACCATAGATTATACAGCTTTAGTCTATTGTTGTATTGTATTATACAGCTGTATTATTGAATTCTGTGACTTGTGTTGGAGGCCACAGATTAAATTAGAAAGGACTTTAAAAAATAAAAGTCAGTCACCAGTGGTCTTGGAATATATGTCCTCTTAAAAATAAAGCTTATGTATGCTATGTCCCCACTTTTAATGTACAAATATCTTAGATTTTTCTTGTTTCTCCTTGCAGTATCATTCACCTAAAAAAAAAAAAACAAAACCAAAAAAAACCCCCACCACCCAACAAAACAAACAAACCCAGACTACTAAAAAAACCCCAATTTCTTTTTACAGACTTAACATGTCAGGCACAGAGTAGCTATGTCCACATGTGTGGGATACACCTGAGCCTGTTCAGGTGTTACAAGCACTATAACCTCATTAACAGGGTACTCCAACCTGTCACAGGGTTTGAATTGTCAGTGTACATTAATGTTTTATCATGTTGAGCTAGTTCAATATTTTTGCGGAATGCTGCAGAGGGCCATGCTGACATTCATGATTTCCTATAGTGCAGGAGGAATCTGAATGCAGGTCCTTCCAGCCCAAAGCTCTCCTTTTTTCCACCAGACCTTTTACTGTCATTTAATAGACAGCAATTTGAGGTACAAACACTTTTTCTTTTCAGAGCAGTTTCATGAAAGGACTAGCTTTCTGATGGGAATAACTAATGATGGCAATTTGGAGACAGTTATGTAATTGCTTTTTTGAAATATTTTCACATTGGTTTTTGTGAGCATCGAATTACTATTGGCATATTTTCTGCTTAATAAGTAATTCTTCAAGACATTGCCTAACCAATTAGACAACCAGTTATGCATCTCCTGAGAGCAATAACAGTATAAGTAATGGAAACCACCAGGTATGATGCTGAAAATGGACTGCTAACTATTTCATACTGCTCCTTCAGAATTGCTCAAGGTGGTGGAATGGATGTCTTTTTCCTTGCTAACAGAAGGACAAAATTTTTTTGTTTATTATAATTTTCTAAGCATAGCTAGTGAGTGTTCTTATGCAGGAACAGAATGATTTAGAGAGATTATGGTGGCATAGTAACCACCTACTGTGTGCTGCTTCATTTGTTCATACAGCTCTAACAATTTCTTCCTGGTTGTATGTAAAACTCTTTTATTTTTAAGAGTCAATCTAATGCAAAAGGTAAATTTGATATAGTATTTCCTTCCATTGTATAAAATAAAGACAAAGTTTGCCTGGTGATGTCAAATTGGAATTTTTACCTTAAATATTAACAAAAATGGGTACCTGCTTTCCTACTTCCAGTCCACGCTTTCATATGTAGGGATGTTATATGAATAGGCAAAAGAAGGCCAGAGAATTAATCTTTGTCTAGGACAGTTAAAAGGAGCATTTGATCTGCTTCTAAAATACCATAGAGTCTGGAAAGGATTAATCTGTGCAACTGCTGAATCTGTGATTTACTTCTGTGAGCAGTAATTATTGTAGATGCTAACACTGCTTTGCCAGAAGAATATGACTGTTGGCTGGAGAGATTCAGAACTCTAAACTCTTGGTGTTGTAAAGGGGTTTTGTTAGTCTGTGGGAGCTCTTTCTAATGAATGATCACCTCTTAAACCCTCTCTAATGATGACTCCTCAAAATTGGCCCTCATTTAAATGAGGAGTTGGAATAGATATCATTGAGATCCCTTTCAACTGACAAGCTTTTATGTTTTCTAGGCTCATGCGTATGCATAAAATACTTGGAGATTTTACAATTAGTCTTAAAGAGATTTCTGTGCTGAAAAGTTTACAGGAGGAGATAACACCTACAGTACCTTATGTGAGACAATGTGGAGGGTGTTTACCGGTGAGGAACAAGGTCAGTAGTGGTTTCTGTCAGAAAAGCACTTGACAAAATTACAGATGAGGATCAGGAAAATGCTTGAAGAAGAGGGTATGAATAGGTAATGCGTAGGTTCAAGGCAACTTTCTATTCTAAGGACAGGAGTAATTTCACCACGTATTAGAGTAGCTATCTAAAGGCTAAAAGACTAAGTTAGATTTTCTGGACTCCCTCTTCAATCAATGGACAGATAATATTTTAGAGGACAACTTGTCCTGTGTTAAAACAGGGATAAGTTGGGATAGTCACGGATAATAAGATTTGTTAGCATCACAGTAATATTTTCAATTACAAACAGTTTTTCTTAATAGTGATATCAAGCCAAGTGTTGCATTTAATTTAAAATATTTTATAATGTTAACCTGATTTCAGTTTAAATGCATTTAAGAACCTCATTAATCTAAACTGCAAAACCAACTTATTTAATGACAGATTTAAACATGGAAACCTTTGGAAGAATTCAATAAACAAGTCTAACATTTCTTAGTTTTTCTCTTATTCAGGTAATGTTGGGAAGAGATGAGAAATTCAAGTACATGATATAGAGTAAATCACATTCACAGAGCAATTGAGGTTGAAAGGGACCTCTAGAGATCATCTGGTCCAGCTGCCCTGCTCAAGCAGGGCCACTCAGACCCAGTTGCCCAGGACTGTATCCAGATGGCTTTTGAATGTCTCCAAGGAGGGAAACTCCACAGCCTCCCTGGGCAACCTGTGCCACCTGTGCCAGTGCTCAGTTGCTCTCCCAGTCAAAAAGTGTTTCTTGATGTTCAGAGGGACCAATCCCGTGTTTCAGTTTGTGTCTTGTCCTGCCATTAGACACCACTGGAAAGAACCTGTCTCTGACCTCTTTGCGCCCACACTTCAGACACTTATATATGTTAATAAGATGTACCCCTTCCCCGAGCCATCTCTTTTCCAGGCTGATCATTTGCATCTCTCTCAGCCTTTCCTCATAGGAGAGATGTTTCAATCCTTTCATCATCTTTGTGTCCCTTCTTTGACCTCTGCAGTATTTCCATGTTTCTTGTACTGGGGAACCCAGAACTGGACACAATACTCCAGGTGTGGCCTCATCAATTCTGAGTAGAAGAGGAGGGGGATGATCTCCCTCAATGTGCTGACAAATGTGACGGAAGCTTTCGGTATTGCTAGGGACACTCTAACCTCTGTCAAAGGTTGTTTTCCATGGGCAATACATTGTTTAGGCATTCACCAGCAACACAACATGTGCAAATACATTTTTGTTTACATATAAGTAATCTATCTCGGGGGAGCAATTTTTTTTTATCTGATCAGTTTTGTGTATAGTTCTTTGACAAAGGAAAAAATGCATTAGCAATATTTAGAGTGAAAGTAATATTTTAGTTATTTGAAAAATGTGTTTAAGTTTTGAAACCTGAATTTCAATGATACTGTTAGTTCATGCTTTTATGGTCAGATGATGCGTATGGATGTAGCAAAACTAGGATCAGTGGGAGAGAAGTGATTATGGCAGAGCTGCTAATTTTGGAGGAGGAGCAGAGAAGGCTGGATAGAAGTACAGACACGGGAAAATGGAGAGTGGGATAAAAGGGGCTGACTGCACGCAAGCAAGCTGCTGGTCACTATGCTTTTCTGGCTGAGAACAATGATCACCGCAATCTGTTGTATGTTCTTATTAGTTATTATTCCTAAGTATTTTTGCTGTGAGCATGCTTTTTATTTTTGTGTGTTTTATGTGCCTGATGTGCTAAGTCTCAACCTCAGGTTGGTACTAACCATGGAGTAGGATGAGATCTGAATGCCCAGCAGCTGGGTAGACCATGTTTGGAGTGCTACAGTACAGATCACACCTGAGACTGGTTGCTGGAGAGACCTGGGGATGGGAGTGGTTTTTATGTTCTGATACCAAACTTCAAGCTGGTCTAGACAGTGAGGAGACCTTGCTGGGAAGACCTGAGGTTTGAGAGAGTAAGGAGGAAAGAGGGGCTTGGGTCCATGGCTCCCTGGTCTATGGGATTGTGGCTAGATTTAAAAGTCCATGCTGGTTTTCTGGGTATCCATGAATGCGAGTGTACGCTCTGCTGGCAAGTTGCAGTCTGATCAGCTGCAGAGAAGGAAGAGGGTCAGGCTGTGTTGCTCACGTGTGTGTGACAGCGTCTTGTAGTACTATGACTGCCAGTGGAAAACACTCTTCTAGGGCTGTGTTAGTCTGTGTCGCTGGCTAGGTGAATTTTATGCATGTGTGTTTGCATCTTTGGAACCTGTGCTCAGCTTTGGCCAAGACCTGAAAAGGCAAACCACAGGAGCCCCATCCACCAGAGAGGGATGGGAGAAATCCTCTGGCTGTCCGGCTTCGCTAGTCTAGTTCTAGCAGCCTGGGAAGGAGACATCTTCTGAGTCCCAAAGCCTCTCGGATTTGTCTACCCATGGCAAAGGCTGATAGATTTGTGGGCATTTTGTTTATACATAGAAACTCTTCAGTGGCACATCTCCCTTGGAAGCCAGACATAAAAACCAATAGGGCAGTGAATAGAAACTGAAAACAAACTCAACAAATCTAAATTAATTCCAAATAACAAAATTAGTCTGAAAGATAGTTATGTGAATTTCAACTTGATAGTATTTCTTAAATCCAAGTTTTATAGTTTCTAAAGGTGCTTGTATTCTACTTTGGATGCAGGTATGCAATAATGTGCTTTTGTTAATGGATTAGAAAAGCTGTGTTAGCTTTTCTGAATATATAATATAGCTATATTACATATATAAAAAAAAGTATTTTCCTTTTTCAATATGAATGATGTAATTTGAAAATTGTACTTTTATAAATTATTATCTAAAAGCCTAAAATATTCAGATTTCTTTCGTTAAGTAAAATGTGCAATTTGTTTTCATTCAAAATCGAATCATTTTGACTTGCACAGCTTTTGATAAAACACATCTGACGATTATCTTGCGGCTAAAAAGACTAATAATGGACAAACTATTAAATCCACAAAGTAATGAGCGCTGAACATTAAAACAGGTGCCTTATGGATACTACCATATGCTTTGAGCTGAACTTTGCTGGGAATTCCTATAAATTTCTTCTGGTATTAAAAAGTAAACTGTCTCTCATCTGTAACAATCTGACATGTACAGATAACAGATGGCTTAGAAGGCCTTACAGGTTCTTTTTCCTCCATAAAGAAGTGTTAAAAATGAAGTATATCATCTATTATTTTCTGGTGCCCTTTCTATCACTTTCTGACTAAACAGAAAAGTGATGTATTACAGGGCAGTTGCCCACACTGCGACATTTCAGATGTGATTATCAAAATGCAGCACACTGTTTTTTTTGAGGGTTTTTAAATGAATGTGACAGGAGTTAGCATCTCGCAAGTGCACCCTCTATAATCTCAACACTGCAGTAATTCTTTGGGCTGTCTGCATCCCGCAGTGGGAGTTCCCTCAACTATCATAGAACAAATTTTATATTTCTGAATCTGTGCAAATTCTACAGGTTGCTACGGGGGATTTTTCTCAAATTATTGTTGGAAAGTACCTTTTAAAGGTATCGTACTTTGCAGGCTGAAGCTTTCATCTAAGCTCAAGTTCAACCAGTTCACTGTATCTAGTGTGTCTCAGCAGCTGTTCTCTCCCTCAAGGACAGCATCTTTATGTGCAGACTACGCAAACTGCACAGAAGAAAGCAGATTAGTAATCAAAATCTGGATGACTCTTATTAATCTTTGTTTCGGTATTGATCAGACACAATGACATGGCAAAGGGAATTGTGTTGACTATCGAGATAAGAGACTGGAGAGAACAAAAAGCAATAGGATCATGGAAATCACTCAGCATAATACACCGGGAAGTAGAAAAAGTCACTAGTTTTGAGCATTGCTCGGAAGAAACTTCCATTATTGTCACTTTCTGTCGCTTTCATCTTTCTGCAGAGAATTTATGACCCAAAACTTCAGTGGAGGAAATGCCTTGTTTCTTGGATTATTTATCTGTCTGGATGTCTCTTGGTATCTGGCTGCCAAGTTACACAAAATCCCTAATGCAGGTATCGATGCATCCGTAATAGAAAATAAAAAGAGTTTCTTGTATGCTTATACAAGTTAGGTGCTCACAAGGCACGCTAACAAGCCGTAGACTCTCTCTATGCGTGCTTGCACAGCATCAGTATGAATCATCTACTGACCTCCATGCAGAGACCTGTATCTCTGTGATTCTGCCGATGATAAAAACATCACATCTATTACTCTGTTGGAACTACTATGAATGTACCTATCTCTCTTGAGTTTTTAAGGTTTTCTTCCCAGACTCTGCATGTAGCTTGGCATTCCCAAATAATTATTTTACGGCTTCTTTGGTTTGGAGGCATGAGGCAGTAGAGGGAGATGACCAGTGGATTTCTGTGCAGGTATTCGCTGTTCCAGTTTATATCTCTCTATAAACCTTTTAGACACAGTTTTTTGCATTCATTGGGGAGCGCTATGCAAACACAAATCTCTTTGTATACTCCAAGGAATGTGGAATTTTTTTTCTATTTCGCTATATTCAAGAGAGCTTTATCAGGCATTGCTGAATGGAGGGATTAGAGCACGCAGGTGATGGTAGTACCAAAAACAACTGAATATCAGCCTTGACTGTAAGGTACAGTCATCTGTGGGCTATTTTAATCTTTTTATCTTCATTTGTTTCTTACTGGATGAAGGATCTTGCACTGCTTAACAATGATTTTTTTTTTTAATATATTTTTGTCAACAGAGTAGCTCATCCTAAGAGTCAAACACATGAGCTGCTGCCAATTTATGTCAAACTGCGTAGCCTTTATCTTTCATTCTTTGATTAAAATATAAAAGCACATAAATTATTGCCCCATTTTAAGCAGATTATGAGTCAAGGCATAAAGTCCGTCCATAATTTCCAGATGTTTTCAGTATTATTCCATGGTAAAAAGTGATTTCAGGTCTCTTCTGCTCTTTGGGCTATTTACTTCTAACAATAAACCAAACTCTGATATCCACAGAAGTCAGACAAACACATTCTTATTATTATTATTGAACTAGCTGTAGAAAAAATGTTATAGATTTAATTTTAAAGGAGAATATACATTTCCCCCTCCCCACCAGTGGTATGTCAAATCTGTAAATAATACACGAAAAGACCCCAATAGAGCTATTCAAAGTCACATGAAAACACGGATGTAAAACATGGAGGGGGGAGACTGGCGATCTGTCCTCTCTGAACATGCAGCTGTCTTGTAAGTAACAGACAGTTTTCTATTAATGTTGCAATCCAACACTAGTTTTATAGAGGTAGTTTAGATAAACTAACCTGTGACATCGAGGAAATCCTGACCACAACCAAAAACAGTATTTGAGAAAGATGTTGATCTACTAAAAACATAAAATAAGGATAAGACAGATTGGTCATGTGTCCTCTCTTACCTTGTAGGAATAGCTGAGGCACCTAATCCATTTTCTGTTTTTTAACAGCCTGAGGAAATATAGTCTTTAACCTTGTATTTTATTCTTGATGCACTGTGTACTCTACAGCTACTTTGACAATAAAATTATAGTTCTGCTTAGATGATGAAGTCTTTTGGAAACAGCAATTTTTTCAACTCTTCAACATAAATGTTACCTCTGGAAATGGAATTATGGAGGGTGTATATGCTGTTGAAAGATTTGAAAGGAACTGAGACTTTCACTGGGAGAGAGAGGGGCATTAAGAAATCTTTCCTGCCCCACCTCCTTTTCTCCTACCATAATACTTTCAATTTTCTATATCCCAAAGTGCTGTGAAATGTCATTTCCAAAACCACTACTCTAAAATGAATGCATGTGGGGTTCTTGTTGAGTTTGTTGTTGGCTCCTTTTTTTTAAGAGAAAAGTTGTGGTAAAGAATTAAAATTTTTGCAGCACTTAAAAAAAAATCTTTAACAACTTTAGTATTTAGATATAATAGCATAATGTATTAAAGCTACTAAAATGTGATAAGATTCTGCAGTGCACACATAAAAATCTAAATTTTGATATCTCTAATTTTTCATATGCACATATCATAATCTAACTGATTTTACACTTGAGCAAACTAAGAACATCCATTCTACCCCACTGTGAGAAACACATTAGCAGCTAAGAAATCTAGAGTCAAAACATGCAGTGTTGTAAATTACTAAAGAAGGGTTGCTTGTCCTGCTAACCCATTGATTGTGCGCGGTGATGGGTTGGCAGGGTGTTCTTGGACCCATACATCAACATGTACTGTCAAAATGAGTTATTCATGAACAGTAGGCCAATATCTGCCTGGAATCCTTATTTCATCTGGAATCCTACGGTAAGCGAGATGATTTCCACTGTCACTATATCATTAAACTGCGGATTTTAGACTGCATCATATTTTCTCTGTGGGTGTATCTGGAAAAAAAAGTAGTTTCTCTAGTAGAAGACAATCTTTCCTTTACATGTTATAACAGTTCTGCACCAACACGGACAACATAGTCATTAATTTCATGTTGGTTCATAAGGATTTTTGTACCTCCTGTGTTGATTCCCAGTTTCACATTTTGATTTGAATGATGGCAGTATACATGCCATCTATGGATAACTTATTTTCTTGGGTTATTATTCAGATGGATGCTTTGTTTCCAACATTGGGCTGTGCATTTACACTACACTGCTTTGCAGTGTCCCGTTGTAGACACCAGTGTCATCCTAGTAATTGGGTACACATATGATTCTATGTGCTTTGACATTTGTTTTTTAATTAAGATCTTTCAGCAATAGAAGGAGCATGAGATGTATGTATTGCAGTTTTAAACATTTTCCTTTATTTGACCTCTATTTTAAAAACATCTTTTTGCAAAAGCTTTACTCTTCTGTGGAACACAGGGAAAAAAGCAACTGAAAATGCAACGTTACATAGCTATCTGTTTTTTAGTATACCTTCAGCAGAAAAATACAATCACTGTAATCGTAACTGGTGTTGGTGCTATTCACTGCATTGCAACAGGGTAAAGGCACCAAGCAACGATGATATATGTGCAGCATATGAATTGGAACTGAGACACGGAGCAGAATTTTCCTTGCAGATTGGCATCGAATAGCAGGCGTCTACAAAGCAGTATCAAAGTTAACGTTATAGCCACCAGAGATCAAGTCAATGATGTCAATAAATATAGTTCAGAGTACAAACCCTAAAGTGATAAATTGACCAGCTCACTAAACTACGATAGCCCTGCTCATTCACAAGATCTAATGATAATGGCAGCTTTGACACGGAATTTAAATGAATTTTATCCATGATCTATAACAAGGGGAATAAGCTCTTACTCTACATCCACCTGACACTTGGTGCCTCCAGTAATGCCATGTTTTTTTGTTGGGTTTTGATGGACAGGACAAGGGAAAGGAGTTAAGGGGAAAACAAGACTGAAGTATCATATGAAAAATTGAATAAACAAAACCTTTTTAAAAGTAAAAATTTTCCAGTACCCCAATGGCATTTCCCTTCATCTTGTGCAAAATTTAAGTCCTAGGAGACAACAACCTCTGCAGGACTCAGAAATTATACTAAAGTCTTGGGAGGTGAGATAAAATTTGAACTAGTATAAATGACAGAAGGTTTTAAAAAAAGGTTTGTTTATTTTTTCTATGCTTATTTTTTATGTGGCATTCCCTCACTGTAATTCTCTCACGTAATTCAGTGAAATGATTCTTTGTAGTGGCAACTGAAAAATCCACGTTGAAAAAGTGAACATGCAAGCAGGTTTCTTAATTGCATTAATTATTCAAGGGAATGTGAGGGAGAAAACCTAACCTATTAAAGCTATCATTTAGATGAGCACTTTATTTCCTGAGAGGAGAATGCTTAAAGTTCGGCTCTAAGCAAGCAAGAAGCTCTTCTCGGAGCATCAAAGAGGAAGAAATATGTTGCCTTCTGCTAATAAGTCTCTGAATAAAAAAGCAGAAGTTAATGCATGGAAACTCGTGTATGTCATAGAAAGGTTTATTATATGCTTCTTTATTGCTGTAAATGGATATTAAAGTATGAATGGGGTAGAGGGAAGAGGAACTGTAGATGTGACCTGTCATTTTCATCTCTGTAAGAAAGGGAATTTCTTTATAAAGCTTTCACCCTCATTAGAAAACACAATTTTAAGTGCATATATTCATATATATATATATATGTTTATGGTTTTCTCTTGTGAAACTGTTTATAAGTGACTGAAGCCATGCACTATGGGGGCAGAGTCATAAACATTAGTAGTGGAGAATACAAATGCTTACTGATACAATTGCGTGCTTCTTCCCACACTCCAGGATCCTTTCCTGCAGAGGAGCTGTCAGTGGTTTGCTGGCATCGTTCTCGTTTCCTCAACATGCAGAAGCACAAGCCAGTTGTCAGCACAGCTTCTGGAGAGGATCAGTAGCCAAAATTACCCCCTTTCATTTGTTTTTACTAAGACAGCTGAACATAGGTTAAGCTTCCTCTTGTGGAGTTCAGCATTTTCCTATGAGTGGGATCTTTCCCTGGTAAAGGTTATGAAAAATCCTTTAAACTGTGGATTAGAGTATTCCCGCTTTTGCTGTAGAAAGAGTTAATAGGATTCAGACCTGAAGGGCATACTATCTATGAATGCCATGTATTAAGATGAAAGAAGGAAAAAAGCTACTGAATGACATTGTGGGGGGAAAATGGTCTCTTTGCCCTAATGCTGGCTTAAATCAGGGAAGGTTTTGTGTTATGAGACCGTTGTTTCAGGTTATTAGTATTGCTTTATTTCAAAAGATTGAAACTTCTGCTACCCACAAACATGAAGTGTGCTGCTTGTGAGAGTCTTGCTTTTGGAGTTAACATCACGTAGGCTACAAGCAGCACAAAAGTCCTGTGCGTCCAAACCCTAAGGCCCACAGAATATTTCTTCCACTTTCCCTGTTGTGTCAGTGTTTGGGATAGCTAAACTGGCCCTGATCACCAATGTGAAGTCCAGCTGAATGTTAAAATTATCTTTTGTGCCCAGTAGCAGTGTATTAACAGGGAATTACCCCTGTGATCATGGCATTTCAACCCAAACCTCTGGACAGCTTTTGTGATAATCTCTTGTGCTATATGACACTAGATTGAAAAGTAATGAAGCAAATGTGAGGCAATGTCAAATCCTGTTAGGTCAAATTGTGATGAAGGTTTTGCTGGACTGTGTCATGTTCTGTTTGATTGGAATGGTATCTAGCTGAAACCTCAATTACTTCGGTTTATTCTGCTTTATGCTAAGCAGTATAAACTGCAATATTTGTTATTCCCAGTAAGGTTACTGGTCACATGGATGAATAAATTCCATTTTAAGTTTTGTTTTCAAGGAACCTGGATTCTTTTTATAGTTATTTGTGTCTTACGTGATGTTCAGTAATCTTTCTTTATACTGGAAGGCTGGATCTGCTGAGGTTGCCAATATCTCATCCTTTTCCCAACTTAGAAAAGCTACCAAACATCTGAATACATAAGCTATGTATTATCCCTTGCTATTTTTATTGCAAAATATTTAAAAAAAAAAAAATCAATGAAACTCCGAAACTTATTTTGAATTATATTTATTAGCATCTCGTTCTGTCTCACATCTGGCTTCCAAACTTAAAATAATAGCTTCAGGCTGTTGTCCAGACCCATCCAAGAAAAGACATCAGGAACAAGACAAACCAAACAGGTTTGGTAATCAGACATTGCTACTGGGTCTCTGAAATATGCCTTCTTGCATATGGGATGATTTAAAAGAAACAAGCAAAAAATATTCTGGGGAGAGGCAGAAGCTAGCAGTTCACAGTGTTTTCTGGGAGGTTAACATTATGTTGCAACTAACACTAGGATGGTTCAGCTGCAGAAGTGATCCTTCTCAAAGGGAGAATCTGTAGATTTCATTAGAATAATCACATTATTTTACAAATGTCTCTCAACTGTGATGCAATGGAATATCAATTACATGACAAAAAGGAAATAGAAAAATGATGCTACAATAGTTGGAGTGTTGGGAAGTTATATGAAAGGACAGACAAATAGAGGTCAACACTGGGGAGTAGTCTCTGGCCTTAAACTTGTAAAGACGACTAGTTTTATATTTCAAAGAAATTAGAAAGTGGGGACGGGATGAAAGGGTCAAGATTAACCCTTAGTTAAATTTGTTCTGTCTCACTGGGATTATGTAAGTGTAAATTCATAGCCGATATGACCTTTTTCATTGTAATGCTAGAGCTGTATTGATTAGCTCCTCACAGTTTAATAGCTGACCTGAGATTGAGCCAACAGAATATTTTGTCCCCGTGTATCTTCTGCTCACTTGTTGTGAACATTTTAATAAATGTGAATTGAATCCAATATAAAAAGCCACAATTTGAAGTGAAAAATGAGAAAACAGTGTTTGAAGACTTGTTCTCCTGGATCAGATCAGTTTCCAGCAGTTTTAACAGTGTTGTCTCATGTTTCTCACAGTGCTTAACATTCCTGCTCAGGGAGGGAACAGGAGATAAAGGACAAATATAGCATAACTACAACATGCCTTCCAGCAGTGAGCAAGGTGAGGATATCCAAGTTGGAGACTAGATTCCTTCTTTATCTATAGGTGGCGATTTTTTCAATGCATTTATTTTACCAGCTACAGGAGTTGCTCATGTTGCTTGATTGGTAGGCATCTGCCAGAGAACTTGGATTCAGTGTTCATTGACAATGCCTGAAGTGCCTGCGAATCTGATAATTATACTGACTACTGACTTTGGCTGGGGTTTTGCTTGTGAAGTGATTGTTCTTTCTTTCAGTTGCCACCAGTAAGAAATCTCAGAAACAGTCTTGTGTGTAAAACAACTGTTTTTCCCTTCTCCGTCTGCCCACCACCCACCAGTAAAAAATAAGGTTTGACAATCCCTGGCTAGCAAATAAAATTAAGTGACTGCCACTTAATTATTTCATAAATGATTGCCTAACGCTATAGTAAGTAATTATCACTTCTGTGCTTTAATTCTATATAATTTATTAATTAATTCTATATAATTAATTAATTCTATATGTTGACTTAAACAAGTGCACTTCCATAGCTGAAAGTCGAGAAGCAGTAGTAGTTAGAAGGACAGGGGCACCAGGTCCTCCTCCTATTAGTTATGAATGGAATGTGCAGATTTTAATATATTGATTGTGCTTGCATCTCTTCCTGAAACAGCTTGCCCCTTAAAAAGTCCTCTTATGATATCTAGAGGCACTGAATATAAAAAACACAATGCTGTCAATGTTGGCATCTAACTTAGAATGTTTGCAAATCCTCCCTTTTAATTTTTTTTTTCTCACCTCTTTCCTTTCTTCTTCTGTCAAAATCACAAGTCTTAAATGCACTGTGTGAACGGACTAGCCCTGGCTATCCGGTCTAGGAAAGTAAGCTTAGTAATTACTCCCTGGGAGTAATCTCCCTGAGAGACTGTACTATTTTTTTGTGTTCCCTAGGTTCCTGTGAAGTATTTTGCTTTCACTAGTAGAAAAAAAAAACAAAAAAAAACCCACACCAAACCTACAGAATATGGCCAGATGTTCTGTGAATAGTGGGTGATTTAGATGCCTTCAGACTCATGACATAATCACATAGAAGTACATGGCATTGCCAGTGTTTAGGGTATTTAACATCAAAGGCTCATAAACCTAGTAAAATTTAAATTGCATCCCTAACTACCAAATACATATCATCAGTTTCTGCCACTCACAGCACAAATGTAAAATGTTGGCAGAGTTAGAGCACTTTACTACTCTGTTTACTGAAGGGCAATCTTTATGAATTTACCTCTGGAGAGTAAAAGACTTCTGACTTTTTCAGTGCTACATCAGCTTCTGTCTTCTCTCGCATACAAATGCTTTTCCTGATGCTTCATTATGAAGTGAGCTGCTTTAGAAGTCGCCATCACTTTTATAAGGGTAACAATGCTGAATGATTAAATCCTATTGTCTGCACTTTCTATAAAGGTAATTAAAGTGGAAAAGAGCTACCTCTAAATTGAAATTCTGACTTCAAGGTCATTATCATTTTACCTCTTCTGCCTTGTCTTACACATACTGGTGTATACACTAAGAGTAGAAAAATATACCCAATTTCCAATTAAACAACCCAAAGCAATACAGTCTTTGTCAAACCAGGAAATGGGAAAATATCCATCAGCACATTGCTCTCTCAGCCTTTAGTTTTCATGTCAATGACCCATACAGCTATTCTCAAAGCTGTCCACTTTCCCCTTAGTTATTTCTTATTCATCACCAGATTCTTTTGCTTGATGATGAAAACTAGTCTGATTCTGTATCCTTCAGCATAATAACTCCAAAAACATAATTTGAAATGCAGGAAGGCAGTTGTACCTTCAACTCTAATTGTTCACCTGTTCCTTAGAGTCATTACTAATCCCAAATGCTGATTGTAATGATATCAATGAGATTTTAATAGTTTTAGTGGGTAATATCTGATTCAGTGCTCAAACAGAAATGATTCTCTGTATTAGCTGGCATGCACCAGAAGCTGGGATTTTCTAGTATTAAATATGGGTTTAATAAAGTAAAGAAAAAATAAATATGCCAATACTGACAAACTGTTTCTGCAGAAAATTACTAGAGCATGTTCAGTGGAATTGGTCTATCTGAGGATGAGAAATATCCTTTATCTTTCTAGTGAAATAATCAGTCAAGAACTGTAGTAGCCTGTGCAGATTCTCCATACCACAGCACTAGCTGAATATAATTGGATAAAAGATATAGTCAGTTTGCTCATACCTAAAGGAACAACCTGAGGGAACTCACTCTCACAAACTCCTTATCTTATCCTAACTCTATAAAAATCAAAGAAATGTCATGAGGAGAATCTGAATTATCCAACTCCTAGGTCATTGGATTAGGACCCTGGGAAGCTGGGGCTAAATTAATCTTTTGCAAATGGGAATCTAAACATTGGATGTCTCTGTAGTAATTGCCCTGAGCTTCGAGGGGACCATTCATTTGACCTAAGACATCTACTTCAGATGTGGTTTGCTTCTCTCTGCCTATTGATTATAAAGGGTAGTTTAGAATTTAAACTGTATTTTTAGGTAGTAAAATAAAAGCAGGGAAGTCCTTATCTGCTCTCACCAGTATTTTGTAATTCTCCACACTTCTTCACCTTTTACTTGTCTTTATTTAGATCTGAAGCTCATCCAGGGCAGAGGAAGTTCATTTTCTTTTAAAAAAGACTGTTGCAATGAGATTATCTGGAGTACTGAGTTCAGCTCTGGGTTCTACAACATAAGTAGGACATTGATCTGCTCTAACAGGTCCAGGGTAAGCCATGAAGATGGTTGGGAGTCTGGAGAACCTCCCTTATGAGGACAGGCTGAGAGAGTTGGGGTTGTTCAACCTGAAGAAGAGAAAGCTCCAGGGAAAACTTACAGATGCCTCCCAGTACTTAAAAGGGATACAGGAAAGCTGGAGAGGGAGTCTTTATCAGGGGTGTAGTAATAGGACAAGAGGTAACGGTTTTAAACTCAAGGAGGGTAGATTTAGATCTTATTTAAGAAAGAAATTCTTCCCTGTGAGGGTGGTGAGGCCCTGGCACAGGTTGCCCAGAGAAGTTGTGGCTGCCCCCTCCCTGGAAGGGTTCAAGACTGCCTTGGGCCTGGCTTTGGGCAACCTGGGCTAGTGGAAGGTGGCCCTGCTCATGGTAGGGGGGTTGAAAGGTCCCTTCCAACCAAAAACTTTCTATGATTTTTTTTTTTTTGATACTTAGAGGCCAGTGTAATACACAATGCAACAAAACCCCATCTTTAAATGTATCTCGAGTTACGTTGTATATATGTACACTTTCACAAACCTGTATATTCCTTTAATGAAATAACATGCTTGCTAAGGTCAATGTTTTATGCAAAGCAAAAGTCTGACCTTTAGTATCTCAGCCTACAAGCAAGAAAACATAATCCTTGGAGTGAATTATAACTGTTTTAAAAGATAAGTAATTTGTGAATAACGAACCGTGCCAGAGTGCATGGGAGATGTACCTAAGATCTCTGAAAATTTGAGAAAGTAAAAACCAGAATTATTGCTGGTGTAACTCTCCTGCCTTAATGACTCCAATTACTCTTCAAATCACTGGCTACAGGTGACCAAACTCTTCCTGTAAATGAAAAAATTTCTTTATGTGCACGGTTATATGCTTAAATAATGATGCTCCAAATGATGAAGAGCTCAGTAAAGCATTTTTAGCTGGGGTACTTTCAAACGCACAGTGTTTGACCCACCTTTCCTCCATCAAAATTATTTGGACTTTTGTTGTGATTTCAACGGGAAAGGTCTTAAAGTTGTCAAAAGGAAGGAGAATCAGAGCAGTGCTCCTAACTCCACTCCTGAATTCACGTCTATTTCTGTGCAATGAAATTTCTAAATGAGTATATGGAATTCATGACCCATATTGGCTAGTGTATGGAAGTCACGGTCCAGGGTAACTGCTGCAGCATATGCCTGTGTCCTCTCCACCTTTCTGAGCACCTTTGGGTGAGATCAGGTCATGAGCTGTGGAACAAGTGAGTTTTTCCTGAAATCCAGTCCTTTCTGCTTTACATACCAAAGCTACAGTAAGGAAATATATGCCTTGACTTAGTAAAAAAATTTTCTAATTTCTTCTCCAACCATCATACCTTATCTTTCACTATCAGTTTTTGTGAAGTTAAAAATCTGGAATGGAATTAGTGTTAGGTGGAATGCTTTAATTTAAATCACTCCACTCTCATCTCCATGAATAGTATGACATCGGGAATAATATTTTCATCTCTGGCTGTATGTGTTGGTTCCCCTAATCTAAACAAAACCCCAATAATGCTAATGCATCCCACAGAGATATTGTTTAGCTTACAAGTTTTTTAGGAGGTTTATTCAGTGCAGATTTTGTAAAACAGTGACTAAAGTGGTGATTGAGGGTTTTATTTATTTATCCTTGAATTTCAGTCTCAAGTGGCATATATTTGTAAGAAAATGAAACTTGACTTTATAAGACAACTTCCATAAACTTTAGTTTTTGATTCAGACTTAAGTGACTGCTCCCAGTGGGTTGTGTTTTTACTGAAGCGATTCATTCATCTCTGAGTGGGATTCAATATTTATTTGTTGGAATGCATAGATGGTCGGGTTGTGGTAATATTTTCATTTGGATTTCTTCTGTAAGACATGTTACTTTTAATATTCTATGAAAAAAACTGTACATGGCAAATTTGCTTCAGTGACTTTTAAACATTCACAATATAGCAAGGACTTGGATCAGCTAGTTAAAACTGTTATTTTAGCATGCAGTTTTACATTCAGCTACCACGGTTAAAACAGAGAATGAACGAGGTTATATCTGGGGTGACTGCAGAGCAGCAGAGATCATACCTGGCCCAATGTGCAAAGGAGTCTTAATATTCCCTGTTTTGGCTTAAAACAAGACCTGAGTTACTTGTTTACAGTATTGAATTTGAACCACTTTAATCTTCACAAGATACTTAAGTTCTTTGAAATCTGTGCACACGCAAGGTTTTTTTCCTTCTTTTTCTTTCCTCTTGAGTATATTGGTACTTGTTTGCTATCAGATTTATCTTTAGATTTTTAGTCTCCTTTCCCAACTGCATACTATTATCACCTCTTTATTCTAATGCTCTCCCTAGTTGCCTGTATTATCACCCCTCAATTTATCTTCTTATCGTGTGTGATCTATAGTACTCATTAGCTTCCTATTCTCAAATCACATTTTGCCTTCTCAGCATGCCAGATGACCCTTTTATCACTCAGCTATGTTTCACAATCAGCCCAGATAATGCTTCATATTTCCTTACTATTCCTTAACTCTTTTTTTTTTTTTTTTTGTGTGTGCTGCTTATTACCTCTTGCCATTTATTTCTCTCCAATAAGGCTTGTTTTAATGCTAAGTCAATTAGACTAGGTTTTTGTTAGTAGTCTATCAGTAGTCTTCATTGCCTGGGTAGTACATTATTGATTTCTATGGTTCAGTATTAGAGAGTATATAATTCCTAGCAAATTTCTTTCTCCATCAAGTTTATTTCATGAGTCCTCTTCCCAGTATCCTCTTCAGACCAAACTTCATATTCATGAAGTCAACAGTACATTAACTGCTTAACTCATTGATTCTTACACCTTACAGAGTGCTTCATCCATAATCTTACACATTCTGCCTGAAATCAGCCAACTTGTAATTCTTGGTCTGGATATGGCTACTTAGAGCACTTGTTTAATGTGTATTTTAGACAATTTATATGCCTGAGTTGATACTTTTGCAGCCACAGCATAAAATGTTTTCAGCTCATTCGGTCTGAGGTACTTAAAATTGTTTTTCCCAAAGCTTCCTTCAAGTTAAAAAAAAAAAAAAAAAAAGAGAGGGTGGCACTTGTTGTTTTATCCTAAAGATCTTTTCGTTAACAGCATGACATTTGGGAGCTGGGAGTTTTGTAGATTTACACATGAATGCTTTTCAAAAAGAAGCTTACTGAGGGCATTTTACATAGGACCAAAGAATCACAGGGGTTTTGATAAAGTAACGGATTGGATATCTGTAAATCTAATCTTCTGTGTAAAGTTCCAACTGCTATGTGCAAACAAATCTGGATATTATATAAAATGCCATAAACTACATAATATGATGACAGAAAAAAAATGCAAATAAAATAAATCAGTTTTTTGGAGAAGCAAATCAATTTTGAGCCATGATGTCTACATATTTTGTGTGGTTTAACACTCTAAGGAACAATCCCAGGAATGGATAGTGTGATATTAACTTCCTTATTCTTTAAAAAGATTGCCAGAATCGTGAAACTCTTCCAAATCTTGGATTATGCAGGAATGTAATAATTAGCACTTCTGAAGTGCTGGAACCTTATATTTGGATAACGATCCTAAAATGTAATCTAAATCTTTCTGTTTTAAGAGTTTTCTTCAGGTTTAATCAATCTCCTGGATTCTGTGAATGACTGATTATAGACAGGACATGGTTGAGCCAATTCAGAATTCTGCTGAAAAACCAAGTAAGTTCTGCAGCAGAAGAAAGTCCAACAGTGGAAAAAAGTATTGACTAAATGGCTCAAAACTGAAGATAATTCCTTTCCATTTCAAATTTACAACTCTATGCACATACAAAATGGTCCAGCCACAAATTGATTTCAATATGTTTAATTTCTCTCCCAAAGTATAATCAGAATAGATGGGAAGTGTTTTGCTACAAAGCATATATGAGACTAAATCCTGCATAGTTATGGCTGGACTATCTGTTTATAGATATTTTTTATAGTGTCCTATATTCCATACAGTGCTTTTTTCAGACTGTCAGAAAAAAAGTGTGGCGTGTAAGTTTAATAGTCATTCATTCATCTCTTCTTCCTGTCAGACAGGCAACACATGGGGTATTCTGGTCATCTTAATCATTAATCACCTGGAATATGTTGCTGTGGTCTCACAGAGAACTACTTAATTCTCTGATGATGATTAGGAGGAGAGGTTGTAAAAAGCTTAGTTCACCAAAATGGAAAAAGAGTTTGAGATCCTTGCTTTCATGTCAGTATAGAAGCCCGGCCAAAATGAACGCAGAGTATAGTCTCAATCGAGAGGCTTGTTACCACTGAGGAAACAAATAGGAATCTTGCAAGATTCTTTAAATATTGTACTGACTTTGTGCTTAGAAGCATTATGTTGTCACTCCAACAGGAAGTAATTGTAGGCTGCCCTCAGACACAAGGGGTAGAGGCTAGAGAACAGTCTAACTTTGGGAGTATTCTAGTTCCAAGTTAGATTCTTGTTTTAGAGACTTCTACTTCAGGGTAACAAGGAGGTAAATTAAATCTGCTTTTGAAATTGGCAACACTTTTACCATCCAAGCAGGCAACCCCCTACATCTGAAGGAAACAGTTAATTGTATTAGTATGGAGTTATATTGTGAAGTGTCTTTGTGTTAGAATCAGGGGGAAGGACAACAGGGCAGATGATGTAGTGGGAGTCTACTGTGGGCCACCCACCCAGGACAGAGAGGTGAATGAAACGTTCTGTAGGCACTTAGGTGAAATCTGATGATCGCTTGCCCTTGTTCTTGTGGGAGACTTTAACTTCCCAGACATCTGCTGGAAACACAACGCAGCAGAGCGGGACCGGTCCTGGAGATTGCTGGAATGTGTGGGAGAGAACTTCCTGACACAGCTGGTGAGTGAACCGACCAGAGAAGGTGCCCTGCTGGATCTCCTCTTTGTGAACAGAGAAGGGCTGGTGGGTGATGTGGGGGTTGGAGGCCGACGAGGGCACAGGGATTATGAAATAAGAGGTCTCTATTCTTAGAGAGACCAGGGGAGGGGACAGCAGAACTGACATCCTGGACTTCCAAAGGGCTGACTGACCTGTTTGGGCACCTGCTTGACAGGATCCCTGGGGAGCTGCTCCTGAAGGGTCCAGGGGCCCAGGAAGGCTGGGCGCTCTTTAAGAAGGAAGTGTTAACGGCTCAGGAGCAGGCGGTCCCCAGGTGCTGTAAGAGAAGCCGGCGACAGAGAAGACCACCCTGGCTAAACAGGGAGCTTTGGCTGCAGCTCATGGAGAAAAGGAGAGTTTACAGCCTTTGGAAGAAGGGGCTGGCCACTCGCGGTGATTACAAAGATGCTGTGAGAATATGCAGGGCAGAAATCAGGAGCTCTAAAGCCCAGCTGGAAATTAATCTGGCTTCAGCAGTCAAGGACAACAAAAATGTTTCTATAAGTATGTGAGCAGCAAAAGAAAGACCAGGGAGTCTCCATACCCTGCTAGACACAGGAGGAAGTGTGGTAACAAGTCATGAGGAAAAGACTGATGTGCTTAATGAGGCTTCTTTGAGATTAGTACTCATGGAATCCAGCCGCCTCAGAAGACAAACTGGGAGAATGACCCCCCTGCATTCAGGAGGAGACGGTCAGTGACCTGCTGTATCACACAGACACACACAGGTCTATGGGACCAGACAGGATACACCCGAGATGCTGAAGGAGCTGGCTGGGTGCTCCCAGGCCGCTTTCCATCATTTCCCAGCAGTCCCTGCTGACTGGGGAGGTCCTGACAGACTGGAAATCGGCCAATGTGATGCCCATATGTAAGAAGGGTCAGAAGGATGATCTGGGAAATTACAGGCCTGTCAGCTTGACTTCAGTGCCCAGGAAGCTGATGGAGCCGCTCATCCCCAGTCCCATCATACAGCACACGTGGGACAGACCAGACGCTCAGGCCCAGTCAGCATGGGTTATGAAAGGCAGGTCCTGCTTGACAAACCTGATCTCCTCCTACGACAGGGCGACCTGCTTGTTGATGAGGGAAAGGCTGTGGATGTTGTCTACCTTGACATCAGTCAGGCCTTTGACACCGTTTCCCACAGCATTCTCCTGGTGAAACTGGCTGCTCGAGGCTTGGATGGGCACACGCTTTGCTGGGTAAAAAACTGTCTGGACGGCCGGGCCCAGAGAGTTGTGGTGAAGGGAGTGAAATCCAGTTGGCGGCCGGTCACGTGTGGTGTCCCCCAGGGCTGGGTGTTGGGGCCACTCCTGTTTAACATCTGTATTGATGATCTGGACAAGGGGATCGAGGGCACCCTCAGTCAGTTTGCAGGTGACACCCAGCTGGGTGGGAGTGTTGATCTGCTCGAGGGCAGGGAGGCTCTGCAGAGAGACCTGGACAGGCTGGAGCCATGGGCTGAGCCCAACTGGGGGAGTTTCACTGAGGGCAAATGCCGGGGGCTGCCCTTGGGCCACAACAACCCCCAGCAGGGCTACAGGCTTGGGGAGGAGTGGCTGGAGAGCTGCCAGTCAGAGAGAGACCTGGGAGGTGATTGACAGCCGGCTGAACAGGAGCCAGCAGTGTGCCCATGGGGCCAAGGAGGCCAATGCCATCCTGGCTTGTGTCAGCACTGGCGTGGCCAGTAGGGACAGGGAAGGGATCTGAGCCCTGGACTCGGCACTGGTGAGGCCGCCCCTCGGTGAGTGGGTTCAGTTTTGGGCCCCTCACCCCAAAAAGGCCATTGAATGACTCGAGCGTGTCCAGAGAAGGGCAACGGAGCTGGGGCAGGGTCTGGAGCACAGGTCTGATGGGGAGCGGCTGAGGGAACTGGGGGGGTTCAGTCTGGAGAAGAGGCAGCTGAGGGGAGACCTCCTGGCCCTCTGCAGCTCCCTGACAGGAGGGTGCAGAGAGGGGGGATGAGTCTCTTTAACCAAGTAATAAGTGACAGGACAAGAGGGAATGGCCTCAAATTTTCCCCAGGGCAGGGGGAATTTAGACTGGCTCTGAGGAAGGATTTCTGTGCAGAAGGGGCTGTTGGGCGTTGGAATGGGCTGCCCAGGGCGGGGGGGAGTCCCCATCCCTGGAGGGGTTTAAGAGTCTGGTTGACCCAGCGCTGAGGGATCTGGTGTAGTTGGGAACTGTCAGTGTGAGGTTAATGGTTGGACTGGATAATCTTCAAGGTCTTTTCCAGCCTAGATGATTCTGTGATTTTGTATTAGTTATTACCTTTATTATTGTCATTATAACTGAGATGACTTCCAAACAATCACAGATGACCTCATGAGTATGGTGTCCAAAGGAAGGATAAAAACAGACCTCATGTTCTTCAGGTAATGGCTGCTTTCCCTATCAGAGATGTCAGGAAAGGTCTATGGTGGTATGTCAGAACCTTACTGATTTTTCTTCCCAGACGGATGAACATCTGCTGGGAAGATGCATTCACATATGCATCACAGTGTTACGGTGGAAACTAACGGTATTTTCTTCCCTTATACATCTGGTGATGAGTAGCAGCAGTACACTCTATTTGGTCAGGAAGTTAACTGCAAAACTTAAAATCTAACATAGATCTGTTATCAACTTCTCATTGCTTTCATTATGCAGAGAAAATGTAAAACAGAGTATCTGCCTTTTTTTTTTTGAGAATTATATTACAGTTTTCTTTTTCTTTAATGTAAACGTGGGATTTTTCTCATCACACATAGTCTTTCTGAAAGTAAAAGTGAAAGCTGCGGAAGGGAGGTGCTTCACAGAAATTGGGTTCTCCTTCCCTGCCGTGAAATAAATGTGGGGAGTGACTAATGAAATGCATATTTGTATACGGTTGAAAATCACTGTAAATTCCCATTTCATGCATAGAAATAATTCAATTTCTTACACTATCCATGGATAAGTAAGGGCCGGTGGGACTGCTCTAGTAGGCAAAGGTTCATGAATCAAAACAGAAATTCAAATGTGTTTTGATGTCTGTTGTTTCTCCCAGCATGTACATATATTTCAGAACTTGTCACATGTGCAATAGTATTAAAGAATTTCAAGTCATGTTACATATTTAAAAATCAAATATGTAACAGGTCTACTTCTTATCATCATGTAAAATATATAAATGATCAGATGGAAATCACTGGAAATTGATCATAAGATGGTTTGATTTTATTTGTTTTATGTGGTTAGTTGTAATAAAAACAATTTTCTACTTGAAAGGATCTAGGGGATTATTCACAGGCTAACTTACAGGTAACTAATATTAGAACCTGCTCCAGCTTCAGTCTCAGGGAAGGAGTTGAATATTGTTATTCTTTGTTACTGAGATTCTCAGTTCAGTTAAAGGACAAGTAGCTTTTTTGCAGACCTCTCAATACAGATCTGACAACATATATTAAGGTAATGGGGGGAAAAAAATAGCTGGTTCTATACATCCCATTCATCTCTTGACCTCTTTTGAACTTTCTAACTTAAAGTTCGGCACTTTGTATCTGTTGCTGTGCTGTTCTTATTGATAGGAATCAATCCTCTGGGCACAGATGTCAGCCACAACTAGTGTTTTGTGGAGAGATGCTCAGTGGGGCCAGACAAGGCAATATTTTGTCTTCCTCTGTCATCATTTACTATGTTTGCTGCTTTCCCTGTTCCTTGGTGCTCATTGTACTTGTAGAGATGCACAGAATGCTGGAGCTCATTGCCTCGCCTATGAGCAATGCTCTCGGACATGGAGGCAAGTAAGTTACGTGCATGCTGTATCGATGCCACTATTGAAAGCAGGAAAAATGAAATTATTTCCTTCCAAGCAAAGCAGGATGAAGATGAATTACTACTATACAAAAGGCTTCTCTAAATGATGTTGCAGCACCAGCCTACCCCTGTGGTTGTTTACTTTTCCTGTTTTATTTTTCTTCTGACTCTCCTAGACCTTTTTTCCCCCAAGTTGTATCACTGGTGACCCTGTTGTATATGGAGGTTATATAATGCATGCTGTACACAAGATAAATTAATTTGGCATGTGACAAAGGTATTGTAGAACAACCCCCAACTGAAGTGGAATTTTTTCCAGTGTCTGCTGCTGAATGTTAACTCTGCTCCCATGGAAGCACGGGGAAGGTTTGCCTTTAGCATTAGAGAGGCTAGAACAGTTAAAGAGTTTTTTAATAATTAAGCAGCTGGGTTTTTCCAAGTGTTCTACGTTCAGTTTAGACTGCTATGTGGAGGTCAGGAGAAAATGTAAGAACAACCATAAACCTCAAACAAGGGTACTCATTTTAAAAAATCGCAAGCTAAGCATGCATTAATACATCTTACAAGATCAGTTTTTAAAGTATAACGTGGTATAATGGTGCAATACATGTGCAGAAAATCATACCACTTCATCACGCCCACGTTTTTTTCATTAAATAAATCTCTGCTCTGCTTCAAAATTCTATATAGGATGGCTGTAAGCACATGAAAATTAGGTTCTTATATGCCATATAATACCTCTTATGTAGATGTTTGCGCAAGAGGTAATTCCCACAACATCCCATATTTTTCTACAGAAAATTGACTGAGGTGCGGAACAGCCAGGGCCAAACTCTGAAGTGCTCTAAACAAAGTCCAGAACTTCAAACTGGGCATGTTGGCTGTTTAACTTCAAACACAACCATTTCCAAGGCCTGAAAATTCAAATAACAATTAAAGGTTTTCTGTTTGTTTCCAAAACTGCCTGTCCTGAGAAGTTAGTTGACAAGTCTCACTGGATTTCTGAGATGACACCTAAATCCTGCATAGGCACAGCTTTATACACCATCATGGCAAACCCTTTCATAAAAGGGAGACCTGTCCTGGCAGCCATCACTGAGACACATAAAAGCAAAAAAGGGTCCCACTGAGCTCAGCATTTCCTGCTTATTTCTAGCAGACTTCTTGCAATTGGTAAAATATTTTTTTTTCTAGATCTTATTTCTGACTGGACTGATTATTCTCACACAATTTTTAGTCGTGGCCTTGAAGGCTGAGTGCTCAGTTATCTTGTTCATCTGGCTGCAGATTCCTGAAATATGGCTGTTAATACACAGATGTGAAATGAATCTAACCCTATGAAACTCCCCATGACATGCACAAGAAATCTGTGCCAAGAGGTGAGTTTTATCCATTTCTCCCTGTCTGACTGTTCATCTTCATGTCCTCTCCATACCAGGGAGGACTCTGAACGCACTCCAAGTGATCAGGATGTACCTTAATATCAAATAAATGCCCTTCAATTTACCGTGAAAAGCAGCAAGCAGAGCCATGTAGGATGTAAATAGATTTAGAGACTGTGGCTGTGTTTCATGGAAGTACAGCAGATGCAGGCGTGTTTTTCTACATTTAAGTTTTCCAAGTATCCTGTGCTCTGGGTAGTTGTCTCCATATAGCTCTTTAAAATAGAACTCCTTACCCTGCCTTTGATAAACTTGCTTTGTGTTTTAGAAAGAAGATTCACCCGTTGTTATTTCATTCACATCCCCTAGCAGCCATCAGGTGATAAAGGACTTCTTGACTACTATCGACCCAGATATCCTTTGAACTGACAACTGGAGGTTAAAGGCTTCTTATCCTACTAGCAGTCCCTTTCCATTAGCATGATTGTTTGTAATACAATCAGCAGGGATTAACTAATACGTGTGCCTCTGTTCAGGCTTGGGTACACACACAGAACAAAAAAAATTTAGTAGTAAGTGCATACAACGATGAAAAAAACTGAAATCCTGTTGACACTGCTCACTTATTTGACCCTTTAAGCTAATAGGCGTTTAGTTTCACCGGGACTTCAAAATCGACGTTGAATGGGATTCCCAGTGAGTTTTACATTTCTTGGCAGGTGACCAGACGATACACTATATGTCTAGTAAACCCATTTCCACACTACATTAGGAATTAATCAAAGCAAGGCGAATCACTACTCTCAGAAACGGGGGAATCTTGAGAGAATTTTGTGTCTGCGCCTTTAGTTCTTCTTCTGTCCCCGGTTATGATTCATAATTTGGTAGTGTATTTCCTTGAGATGATATTGAATTCACAATGTGACTTTCTTCTATAGTAAAAAAAAAAAAAACTTTTTTTTTTTTTTTTTGTGAAACAATGCTACAGAATCACTGTACCATATAGCTCAACTGAATTGAAGCACTAAATTGCCATATATGTAATTCAAAGCTGTATGCCATATCTCTGCAAACTAATCTGAAACTGCCTCCAGATCATTGTTTGTCAGAAACAGTACTTTAGGTCTTTACATTTCCTTCTGAAAGCAGTGATTATTCTGTATTGCATGAGATGGTGGCAAAATAAGATTTATTATTCAGATCTTAATAGATTTTATGATTTTTCAAAGTCATGTAAATTTACGTTATTTTAACATAGTAATGTAAGAAAGAAAGGAAAATAAAGATAACCTGCATATGGGTTAGTGAATGTGCTTTTTAAATACAGGGCTTGCTAGTCTTTGTTGCAATTTCAAATGCTTAGCTTGACTGTTTCCATAGTATTTTGCTTACTAGAAAATTCCTATGTTCATTTTATTGAGAAATAAGTCTCAGTTTTTCATGAAAAAAAAAAAAAATAATTTCTGACTTACCATTTGTTAATTTTCAGAATTTTCCAGAGAATGAGCAAATAATTCAAGAAACTGGGTTGGGTGTTTTTTTTGTGTGTGTGAACATGTTTGTGTATTTTGTTTTTTTGGGAAAATCTTGTGCGTATAGACAAAGAGGAATTCGATCTTTGAGTCACTCATACCAAAATTATCAAAACCAGTGTAAGTATCCTCCAAATCTCCAGTAGAGTAGCGACATTTTCTTATTTCTGTGGGAAAGGAGAAGGGAAATCAAAAGGCAAATGAAGGTTTGGGGAAGGAACGGGGCAAGTGTTAGAGCTTGTAGATCCCAGCGCTGCCAGGAATCCTTCAGATTGGTCACTGCTTCACCCCATCCTACCCTGCCCCTGTAGTGACTACCAATTCACACATTCCCCCCTTTCTTACTGATTTAGAGTTTTGTAAGGTTGTGAAATAGCTACACGGATGTGCTGTGTTTTCATTGCTACCCTAGTAAGTTGCTTATTTTATGTAACACTTGATAACGCTTTATAAGGAATTTCTAAACAATTAATACATAGTGAATAGATTAGAAAAGTTTGCTAAATGAATTAGTGCAATCTTAGCAGGAAGATATATGCAGTCTGGATTGTGCTTAATAGCAATTAATGGTTCTTATATATTAGAGGAGACTATTCCCTAATCAACTCCATATCAATTATATGGAAGTATAAAATATGTATGAATATATGGAAAAGTGTGTATTAGACTTTTGTTTGGACTGGAGTAAGGTTCATGTGTCAGAGGTAGAGGGTACTGACAGAGCCACTTGATGGCAAGGGAATGATCAGCACTGCTTTCAGTACTGAAACTTAGAGCGCTATTTCTTCCATCTTTTTATGCTTTTTTCTTTTTTTTTTTTTTCTGGTTTTGTCAATCTGTTCCACATTTCAGACAAAGATCAGATTCATGGCAGAATCAAATGCTCTATTATGAACTGCTGGAAGGTTTACCTTTTCTATCTTAATGTATCAAATCAGGGTCGTCTAGTTTTTCTAAATCTTTACAGTTCCAAAATCTGTTCTTTTTGTTCTGAGGGCAGGCCTTTGCTGCCTTTCCTCAACTTTAATCTGTGTTTTACCTATTTTTCTTCTTTTGATCTGTATATTTTTTTTAGTTTTTTTTTTTTTTCTTATTGTCTAGCTTTTCTTCTTGCTTTTCTGGCTTTGTTCTGTGGCTTAAACCTTCTCAGGGACGTTCTTTCATAACTCGGATTTTTCTGAAAGGGCTGATTTGCCAATGGCAGACCTAAAACACGTTCAGACCTCAACTTTAACAAAACAAACTATGGATTTCCAAGAAGATGACCATGATTTTGAGTCAGTGATGCTGACAAGTATGCACACTTATTCAATTGACAACTATTACCCTGCTGCAAGTTATTGAGAAGTAAAAATTCCACTATATGGCACAACTGTTCTTTGCTTCCTTCAACATTACTTGGACAGAAACAAGACATTGAAAACTATATAAACTTCAAAGGCTATTGCAGTGAAATCTACCTGCCTGTGATAATCATCTCTAAGGAAGGAGACTCCACAACCTATATCATATAGATTAATATCTCATATGGTGTGCATCCTTACCTAATGGCTACCGTACGAGGTCTTTTAAATATGTCTGCATTTAAACTATATATTTTAAATAGCTCTCCAGTGTTGTATTTTTTTGGTACTCTGTAGAGGAGTCCTTCAAATTAATATATCTCAAGCATAGTATTTGTTATTGTAAGTATGTTTTTCAGATTTATCCTTTCTGTTGTTTTTCTTTGTTGCTCTGGATATCGCCTGTACAAGTAAATGTCTTCAGTATGCTTCATCATTGCTGAGAATCTATGTTGAGATACTAAAATTGTCCTTTCCTGACTGTCTGCTAGATGTGTCAGGTATTGCATATATTGTGACTTATTCTTTCAAAACTAATGATCAAGCTATTCTTCCTTTTGTGTGTAATCTAGATAATAAGGTACTTATTTTCTTAACCTTTGTCTCCTGGGGAAAGGTATCTATATGGCATTTTAATTTGGAAAAGTTCCTGCCTTTTGAAAGCTGTTTCAACTCTCCTTTCTACTTGGCAGCACAGGTTCCCTAAAGGCCTCCATTTTAAGCCTTGTCTCTGCAAGACAGGTTAAGATTTTCTTTTTACATGAAGATGCTCCACATTCCTAGAGCAGAGCATACATTGTGGTGTATTACCTCAGCTAGCTGACATCAACGCTGCTGCCTTTCTGATCTCCTGGCTTTAAATTCATCAGGGTTAAGAAACGTTTTACCTCCTTTAAGGATTTACCTCAGAGAAAGTAGCACAGTGTAGGCACACATTTTTAGAAAGAGTTTTATTGTGAAGCACAGGGTGGGGTTCTTAAATTTTCTTATTTATTATCTTTTCTTGTTTCTTATATGGTCCTTCAGCCTAAAGCTTTTTACACTCATACTCTTTCAGTAAAAATCTAGTTCTTTTCTGTCTCTTATCTACATAATTTTCTTCTATTTCTTAGTTATTACTAGCTCTCAAAAGCTGCATCCTGAACTGGAGATCTGATGTTTGAGATGAGGAAAATTGAAGTCTTATTTCATAGAAAAGAAGTTTTCCTTTCCTTTTCAAAAAAAAAAAAAAAAAAAAAAAAAAAAAAAAAAAAAAAAATAAATCTGGATTTAAATCCATCTGGATAGTATGGACTGAAGATTTAACTCATTTTAATACTGGGTTTCTTCTTTGTAGAACAGAGCTATAAACAGAGAAAACAAGGAAGGAGAGGAAAAAAATAATCCTTCAGGCATTTTTGCAGGTACATCATTTTTTTTTTTTTTTGTCTAAATGAAGAAGTATTACAAAGAGAAATCCAAGAGACGTCAAGAATTCATTGAATTGAATTCTGTCCTAGGGAGAAAAGAGGAAAAGAAAATAGAACATACCTCCTTGTCACTGAATCCATCTTGCCTGTATGTCCTTCAGCAAAACTTCCAGACCCCTGGGGGCTTGAAGTGTACAAGTTTTGCTGTAGTCATCAAGATTTTAAGCAAAGGAAGTCTGCCAGCACCAGTCCCTGCTGCTGGTCTTCCAGCCTCCTGCTCCTTCTCTAGACTGCTTACAGCAACAGAGAAGCCTGGAAAGAAATAATTTGTAGGCTATTTCCTTCAAGGACTCTCCATCACAAAGAGGCAGTTTTCATAGCTTTATCAAGTGTTTTAGAACCAAATATAAAGGGGGATGACTGTCTTATAGATTCCAACGTACTCAAAGGGACCTTAAAGTCAATCCTAAATCACCTTATGCACACTTGAACTTGAGTCCTTCTTAACAGACTGTTAATGTGTTAACAGTTTCAACTAATTAATTACAGGAAAATGTTACCTTTCAACACCATCATCTTCAAAGATCATTTCACTCTAGATTTAAAAAAAAAAAAAAAAATCAGCATTGAAAAGAAATCTTAGAGGAGTGTGACTAAGAATTGAGCCCAGAAGAGAAACCTTCCTCTTCTTACTGCCCTGCTCAAGCATTTGGGATTCCAAGCAGGTCAGATTCAGGCAAAGGTGCAACTTCTGTATTTGGACTTAACTTCTTACATGCCAACATTATTATCCTTATACTTTGTGGAAGTAAATGTGAGTGCATATAACTTAAAAAATAATCTCACATTGAACAGTTGTTTGTTTTTGTTTTTTGTTTTTTGTTTTTTTTTAATGTGGTCCAGTGATGATATATTTCTAGGAAAAAAAAAAAAAAGTGTTTGTACACAGTATTTCTTATAATTTACCAGCCAAGGTATCTTCCAAGAAGGAGGATTTTGGAGGATTTTTTGTTGCTCTTAGCTCATTTGCTAGTTTTCTAGTATACTAAGATAAGCCAGTTGAACTATTTATCAGGCGAAGAAAGAGCAGTCAGAAAGTTTTATCAGTAGAGGCATACTAAGGTGAACAGCTGTCACTTAATTTTGTATTTTGTAGTTCATTTCACTTTGAGTAAATAGTGTCCTTCTCATTTGGGGCTGCTGCCTTCAGGATCTCCGAAGGCACTGTGATTCTCCACTCAGTCTGGATTTCAAAACTGTTAGCGAGCTTAGCAAAACCTTAATGACATAAGTGGTGTAACTGACATTAACATGGTAGTTTGCACAATCTCATCCTAAAGCATTTTTGTTTCTGTCCGCTGAAGCATGTGGAGTTCAGATGGAACTGGATTGGACTATAACATCTGTTTTGAAACCACCTATTATTGCTGCCACCCTCCTACTGCCATCCGAAAAGATAAAAACATATTGCACTGTCCAGACTTTCTTGCATTACTTACTATTTTCCAGAATGTGTTTATTTCATATTGTTCCTTTGCGTACAAGTCTTAAATGTCCAGTGGTGGTTTATGAAATCTTACTTAAGGGCTTCATATTGTATTCCCAAAAAGAACTTAAATTTATCACCTGTTTAAGAGGACCAGCGAGGAGACGATAGAGAATAACATTTTATTCACTCTTTTCCTGCGAAGTAGCTCCCTAGTCATGGCCTTCTCATTTGTGTTGCTCATAACTATCTGAAACTGGTCATCCGAATAGAAGTCGGTTTTAATGCTTTTTTCCCCTCCTACTAGAAAGGTAATAAAGGAATATGGAGCAGGCTTAAAAAGTACTGCGTATTGAGTCTTTTAAATATGAATATCTATAGAAGATGGTGCATTTATTTAATAGTACTGTTGCTTCTATGGCAGTAATAAAGGCTATGTCAGACTTTTTGAGGTGGTCATTTTGTTTGTTCATTTGTTCACATTGCTTCAGAATGACAGCTTTCCCTCTTCAACCCATTTTGCAAGAGGTATTAAAATGGCTTCAAGCATATTCTATCAGAATTACTGATGCTTTAATTTTTATGTCCTTGATTTATCCTTTAGAAGTCCCTGTGATGACTGGGATGTGGCAATTTGTATTTTACTTTAGTGCTGATAATGAGTTTGTGTTATTCATTAAAATTAATGGTAAATTCTTGTCCTTTATCATCTTTCCATCAAGTCTACTTGCTGTGTTGTATGTGATGCCATGTTGCAAGTTTAATCATGTAAGAAGAGAAATAAAGATGTGTGTGTATAAATATATATATATGAATAAACAGGCTTGGCTGATTCTGTTCCTACATGTCTGGATTCAGGTCAGAAGTGACCTTTTTGCTGCCTAGATACAAAATCAGGGATCCTCATTATTCTGCAATCAGGGTAATTTTGAAATTCAGCTCTCAGTCTTATGGTTTCAACCTACCGGATGTTTATCTCAGGTTTTAGCCTTTCTTCTTTCTTTTATTTAAATTCTATTTAAAAAAAAAATAAATCTCAGGCTTCTAAGAGTAAAAAGTGTAATGCAGTTACACTATTTCTCATTTATAGAAGCTGACCAATTGCTTACCAGTACTTGATTTTGTTTGGACTCCCTGTGATGAAATTTATTTTTAATCTTACTGGTCGACGTAACTCATTGCTTGCTGGTGGTTTCATTTGTGTGGGCCTTCTTGTGATGGAATTTATTTTTAATTTTAAAGTCACATTCTTCTACAGAAAGGACAAAAAGGGGCACTGTGTGTAACTCCATGATGTTTTACAACTCCATGCATCTTTTATACAGGTGCAAAAAGAAGGTAGTAGACTTCTGTTCTCCACTTTTGTGGTTTTTACTTTCTCTGTAAAGATGCATAATCACCTTCAGAATAAAAGTTAGCTGGCAAAGCAGACCCATACTGAGTCAGCCAGAAAATATATATCATTCCTTGCAAAAGCTCAGAAGTTTGTGTTTGGCTCCCCAAGGACAAGTTTTATCAAAACAAAAGCCATATTGGTATAGCTTGAGGTGAACATTCTATTAACAATAAATATATTCTGCCTTCCTAAGCTCCCTGCATAATAAATGGAGATGCACTTATCCTGTTCGACATGATTTGTTTGCAGGCAGTTCAAATATTCATCTTGCTTTGGTTTGGTAGCATTTTTTTACCCCTTTCTGCCATTGTCCGAGACGCTCCTTTACTTGACACTGCAGATGGAACTGAAATGTCTGTTACTCGATAATAAAACCTCTGTTCTTGTTTGCATCTCAAATTAAATCAGCACTAAAAAGTAATGCTGAGACCTAACTAAAATCATTGCTGAAATGCAGAGGAAATACCTTTCTGCTGTACGTTATTTATCTCACTTAAGGTGAAAACCATGCTGTTGAGAAGCAGCAGAGTGGATCTGAACTGACTAAAACCCCTGGGAGAATACCAGAGATGGGCTTAAAGAATTTCGGACTCTTGTTTTGTCCCCTATCACACAGATGGATGTAATTGTCCTGCGTAACAACTGTGTAAACAGGTGCACAGTGGTCCTTCAATGTTCCTTCTTGGGTCTTTTTTTATCCCTTTTATTTTTCATCATTATTGTCTTACTAGCCTTTACAATTGCAAGCAGGAGGCATAAGGAAAAAGCGGGATGTCTTTCTCTTAGAAAAATGAAATAGTCACATAAGAGGTCTTAGAGGAATGAAGTGAAACCTTGTGAGATAAACTTGTCCATTGAACAAGTCTCAGGAACCTAGATCTTCAGTCTGATATCCATACACCCATGCAAAGATTTTACATGAAAATATCAATTCATTTAGCTTCAGTTTTTTCTTGGACCCATATAGAATTAGTGGGAACTCAACTTTTATTTTAGTGAATGCTGGAGTAAGTTTCAGAAGTGTAAACAGTTTGCTGTTTGAATTACGCAGTGACTCAAATTCCTTTGGAGCTGGACTATAGCTTTTCTTTCTTCTACTTTTGTGTGGACCAGCTGCCCTTAAACTAATCAATGTAAACTGGCCCTTGGTCTGTGCTCTAGACATCTGTCATTTAGAGAAGGATGTGGCAGATGGGGATGAAGACAACTCTTTGTCTAATGTACACTTCCTTGGTCTGATTAGACATGTAGCCCCATATCTGCAAACCAGAGAGTAAATCAAGTAATTCTTTAAATATGTCAAAAACCTGTATAAAAGGAGAGAAGCTGTTCTGAGTACTTTCTTCTTTCTTGTTTCCGTTTGCAATCTAATGCCTAGTACTTAAATCTGTCTTATTTAAGGATGTTTCCACTGAGGTGGAGAATACATCTCATCTGTATTTCCATTAATCACATCCTCGTTAGCTGTTATAAAGATGTTTTCTTCGAACACATTAGTGAATACTTTATCTTACTGTCTGCAGCCATTAAAAGGGGGTTGTTTCACCTGCTCATGGTGGGTAAACCACAAAGTGTGGAAGCATTACCAACTAGAAAGGGTATATGGGAAAAGCTAGTATCTCTTTAGAATTTTTTAAAGCATTTTACATGCTGTCAGAGACCGAGTCAGGAAGCAGTTTGAATTAACATGACCAATGGAAAAAGCAAGCGAACACAATTAAAAAAATAAAACTAATATATTATTAAACCAGTTGCTACCATTGTGACATTCTGCGTAACACAGGCCATACGACTTCTGAAATAATTCCTTTTTCTTGGCAATTAGCTACAACTGAAATTGGCTATTATTTAAACTTCTGTATTCGGTCATTATAATTTTTCTTAAATGGATGGAGAATGAGTCATAGCACTGATCAAGTTTAAGTTGTTCACTCTTATCTTCTCTATTAAATATATATTTATCAATCACCTAAATGAAATTAGCTATAAGTTTTATTCATTAAATCTTATGACATGAAATGCCAAGAAAAGGATTTCAAAAGATTGTCTGGTCCATCCTTCTGCTACTTGGCAGAATCAAATGCAAGTTTTCCTTGCCTTAGGGTAGGATCGACTGTCTAAACCATTCTTAACTAGCTTGTCTAAGTTGTTCTTGAAAGACTCAAATGATTCTATGATTCATAATCTTCCCAATAAATCTATTCCAGTACTTAACTACACTTATCTTTAGAAAGCTTTTTTCCTGAGGTCTAACTTAAATCTCTGTTTCAGAAATATAATCCTCTTATTACTTGTTCTATCCATTGTGAAGAAAACAGATCAGTTCTTTTTCTTCCAGTGCAGTTATATAGTTGAAGACTATGCAACTGCTTTTCTGCTTGCAATGATCACCTCTTATGTGCTAGAGTTAAAATTCCTGAACTATAAACTTATTGTCAACTTCTCAATTCTATAATCATGATTCTGGTTTTCTCTGGAATCTGTCCATATTTCCAAAGTTAGTGGTAAGTCAGCAGACTTTAGTCTATTAACTCTAAAGGAATATGGCTCTCATTCTTATTAATTTTTTTAACATATTCACATAATTCACATATTAAGGTTATGTTAATATGTTAATCTTTTGAATTATATTGGGATGTTTAAATTGACTTTATTAACCAATGAGATGGTACCCTGTTCTATAAATATAGGGTGTGTTCATTGGATGCAGGTAAAATCTAGTTTTCAAAATACTGAATTCAGTTTTACTTCCTTCAGAACAGGGATGTACTCTACTCTTTTCTCTTAGGACAATCACAGAAAGAAACAAGATATAGGTTCTCAGCTTAGAAGTGCCATAAATCTCTGGTAAGCTTATTAAAGAGGCCCATCATCTAGCCCTTAATATTTTTATCATTTCAATATAGTAATACCCAGGATGAGCTACATTTTCACTTTATGGTCATATGAGCTGGCAGAGGACTTGGCATACTTTTGGAAATATCTTTTTCTAAGGTAGATAAACCTTATCTGATAATTTAGTGCTGGAAAAGGTGAAGGAGGGGAAGAGGAAGCTTTGGAAGTTCCTTCTTTAGAACACTTGCAATTTGTGAAGGTATCTTCAGATGTTCATGCAAGATTGTGGTCACGATCAAGGATTAGATTGAAGGCAGGGTCACAGAAGGAGCAGGAATAGCAGTAAAAGAGGGTGTGTGAATCCATTTGAATAAGGTAGGTGTAATTTTAAGGAGGTATTCCAGTGAAGCAAGATATGAGGCTTAGGAAACAAAATGAAGTGTCTGCATCAAGAACAAAGATAGATGTGATATTTGGAAGTTGCTATGGAAAAGAGCACTCATATCATCCACAAAAGTTGGTATCTATGTAACACCTCCAGAAAGAGCTATAAAAGTTTCTTCTACCTTCCCCATTCCACCTCACAGCGATACACTTATCTTAGGCCATCAAATGTCTTTCCCTTCCCATATAACCTATGACAGACTTAAAACTAGTAGCATAGCATGCTGAAGTCTCAGAAACTTAAATGTCACCTGAGAGGAGATCAAGAGAAATCAAGGGCAGCTCAGGTTCCTGTAGTAGCAGAAAATTTGTTAGATGAAAATGCATAAGTGAAACTTATCTATTGGTGTGAACCCCTATTTCAGGGTCAGTGCTTCAAATGTCACGTTTTCAGTCTGCTCACTGTTTCATCTCCTCCTATAGCTAAAAACTTTTATCCAAACTTCCTTCTTAGGTCCAGGCCTTTTCTTCCAGTACTCTTAGTTTGAGACTGAATAATTCCCTCTTTTCATTTATATCCTCACCTTGAAGATATTTATAGACTGAGATCATGTTGCCCCTGAGCTTTTGCTCTTCCAGACTCCATAAATTTACCTTTCTACTCTCTCACCTTTTCTTATGATCTTCTAGTTCTTATATCAGTTTTGTTTCCTCATTTTGTATTTCCCTACATTTCTTATGCTTTTTCCAGAGAGTGGGGAAATATGTTCCCAAACTATTGTTCTGATGGTTTTTTTTTTGTTGTTATGGCATTCTGCTTTTCATTCTTTAGTCCAAATTATAAATAATTACTATTATGCTCTTCCTGATTAAAAAAAAAAAAAAAAGGTAAATGGCTGATGATAAATTTCTCAAAGCTGTCTATAATTATACAAGAGGATAACATAATTTATGTATGAAACAGGACTTTCAAAAGTTCAATTTTTTTCATCTGGTCATCTATAATGAAATTCTCAGTTACAGTCTCATGAAATCTGTGGTGATTGCTTCTCCCAGCAAAACAACTCTACAGCTCCTTTTCCAGATCATTCGTGCCACAAAGGCTTCCGAAAAAGTAGATAAATACAAGTTACTAGGATCTTAGGATAATCAGATACAAATATTTCATCTTTATTGCACAGAATACTACATCCATTTATCTAATAGTCTCTTCTGACTTTAAATTCAGTGAAAGGTATCAAATCCCTGTATGAACACTCGCATAGCGAATTCAACAGTTTAGGCATAATTTTTCAGCTTTAAAGGTTATGACAGAAAGGGCTGGTCTTCCTTTTGCTTGTTTAGTGGCAAGTGAGAAATTGATGAGTCTGTCAGCTACCACTTCAAGGTCTTAAATATTTGCTCAAACAGTAATATCTCATTTTTACAATATTGTTTACCCCTGACTGAAATCTTATTGTCAGCCCAAGAGAAATCAACATGCTACAAGAATTGGGAGGTTCTTCAAACAAAGAAAACCTTGATTAAAATAAATTTAATATTGAGATTGTGTATTATTAGAATTACTGTTAAAAGGTTTGGTTTTATAAATATTCTTTGGAAACTTAATAAATTTGGAACAGAAAGTTTCTAAATTCTTATTTATGGGATACAATGGGATCCCAACCTGAGATTAAAACTCTTTGGATTAGACTACAGTTTCATGTTTCCTTTATTTTCTGTGACATCTGACTGGCCATGAGCAACACAAGTGTTTACATTATTGTCTTTCCCATTGATAAAGATGATTAATTAATGATAAATGTTAGGGTGAGATCTAAAACGTATCAAACACCACGTCATAATGGCTACATAAGGGTAGTGCATCATAAATGCCGTGAGAAATGTCCCACTCTAGGTAAGGAACAGTCCAGGAGGTTTCACAGTTCTCTAACACCCATAAAATCAATATAGAAACTCTTCCTGTGCATTAACAGATTAAAATGAAGCTGATTTTAAAGCATAATTTAAAGAGTAGAGTGAATAGGTAAAAAAGTAATACATGGGAGGCATCGGTTCTGTCACTACTTCATGTCAGGATCTTTGGGAGATCTCTGTGTCAGTTTACCTCAGTTTAAGCTAAAGGACTTATGATGACCTTTACAAAACTCTTAACAAATTATTAGAGCTGGGACTTAATTTATTAGAACGAAGAAGCACTATTATTGCTATTTGTTCATGTAGATCTGAGTTTGTGTAGCTAGAACAAATACTAGCCAAGACCTTCATTTATACTCTCTCAGAAATTGCTTGAAGTCTGCTAGATAGACTTAAAGAGAAAAATCAGTTCAGGTCATTGCCCAGGAACTTAATATCATGTTTTGGGGTCGATCTTGGAACTTTTTGTCTCTGCACGGAATACTCTGTATTAGTATTGATGTGAACAGCACAGCAATGTGGGACAAGAAGTATAAAGAAAACATTGAGTGTCTGGTTGAATACAGAACACTGCCAATAGGATTTAGTAATTTCTTAATGGGATTTAGCTTTATTTGTATGGTAAATTCTGATAGATAACCTGTCAGCTTGGTAAGGTTACATTTGTAACTTTATTTTACCCATAATCTATTCCAGCAGTTTACAATATGACTGAGAACTTCAAAGTATAAATTCCTTGGAAGAGAGTGAAAGGTGAAAATGTATGGAAAGATGTAAATTGTTCTGTGTGAAACCCAGGGTAGGGCCTCGTGACACCTGATGCATTTCTAGTACTGGCACAGTTCTCCTCCGTGACTCCCAGAATGACACTTCATTTACCTGTGCTTCAGATAACCATTCACAAACAGAAATAATAATAATACTCACATCAGTCAATGCTTCTCCTTTCCTTTTCATAATGCAAAAACGTTAAAGCATGGCTATGTTTCAAGAACTATATGTACTTCACCTATGACAGAGAGTCCTTCAAACACTTCTGTAATGCCAGTACAAATTAATAAATACATCCACCACAGTTTTCTGGATGTGATCTTTATCACTTTTTTTGAGAAACCTTAGTCTTTTCCATTGGTGTAAGTAGGATCAAACCTTAAGATCAGGAAAAGAGAAAGAAAACAGGGACACCTTAGAAAAAGGCACTGAAAACCTTAAGTGGTATTAGATGAAGGCAGTTTTACTTAGGAAACTCAAGTGAAAAGAAGCTTTGTGATGTGAAAAGAAGCTTTGTGACAAGAAAAGGACTTTAGCAATATAAATTTTGTTTTTGTTTTTGTTTTTTTTTTCTTATTGGTACCACTTTTTCTTGAGAGTTTAATTACCAGGCTGATTAAAAGGAAGAAATTTGTGTTCAAAAATGGCACTTATAAAAATTATCTTTTCCTTCTTGGTCTCTGAATGAAATACAGTCTCTGTCAGTTTGACTGTGAATAATTGAATAAAAGAGTAAAGCACACTACCTGGTAATGGAAGCGTTATGGTCTGCAGAACACACATTAAAAAAATCAACCCAAATGTATTTCTTATGCTCACCAAAGCCAATGTTTTTATATTTATTACTTTGTACATACATAGTTAGAAATCTTTAATTAGGAAAATGGCATATTAATACTCCGTGTAGCAGTGTTATAATCAATGCTCAGGAGTCAACAATAATGTGCAGTTACTCTTTAGGCGTATGCAGCCTTCTGTAAGGGACTCACTAGGAGAGTTTCATCCTTAAAAAGTAGCTTTCAATATGCAAATGGAAAAGGTCCTCTTTGCATCAGCTGGGATGCGCTTACCGCTGGTAGCTACAAACATCTTTCTTCTGCATTAAACAAATGCAGTCGGGTTAGGAAACAGCAGAGCTTCTCATGTAAGGAACAGAGATTCCTCCTTATCCATAACACATACAATGTGCTCAGCAGTCTTGGAACAAACTCTGCGGTTTTGAGATAACAGTGACTCAGCCAGAGCAGCCCAGATCATTGTGAATTCTTAAAAGTGCAGAAAACTGCATCATGTAGCTTTTTCTATATCAGTTCATTGTTATCTCTACACTCAGCTTAAAGGACCAAGGAGAACCTGTTCCTTTTCCTCTCTGCTATGCAACTCACAGCTAGTTTTTCTTTAAAAGACTATGTGGTCATTGACCAGAGGAGACAGTCGTGAGAGTTTCAGACACAACTATGAAAATGACAAAATCCAAGTCCAAGATCTAGTTTTGATTGATTGACTGACTTTTATTTTGCTTTATGGTTCATGCTTTCTCATTACTTTACTGTTTTCCTCCACTAAATATGTTTGGTGACTCAGAGTTTTTCCCCTGTTTGGCACAATGAGATATTGTTAGAGCCCTTGATCTCTTTTGGTGTTCAGCCTCTCGTTTCTCTGCTTTCTGATTGCCTGTTCTTTGTGTGTGATGCTGTTTGTCTTCTATTTTCTCTCTTCATTGTCTTTGTTTTGGATATTGTCTTTTCCTCCATATTTCCTCATCTTCCTCTTTCCCCTTCTCATCTTTAAACTGTGTCTGAAATGCTATTTGGTTGTTATCTTGTTCCCCACTGTCTCGAAGTTTCCACTTCTTAAGAAAACAATGGCCCCCTTCTGCAGGCAACCATTGATTTCATCTATACAGAAGAGTAACTCTGCTTTCTGCATAGTACAAAAGCTTTCTTTCTACCACTGTAGGACAGCTGATGTAATATTATTTTAGGTAGCACAATGCTGCCTGAGTCTATCCAGTGGCGGGCAGTGAACAGCAATTTTTATTTCGTTCTTTAGAGTAGTCCCCAGGCAACTTTACCAAGTGGAGTAGGACAAGAATAAGAATGAAGACTGCCCAGGGAATGTTCCTCTTCTGCTTTCACTTATGAGGAAGTGCTGCCTTTCTTGCAGCTGATGAGATGTAGACTCACAGCTTGATGTGATGTAGACTCACAGCAATGGTTCATGGAGAGTAGCAGTCCAGGGGAAATATGGATCACTTGATGTGTGGGAGGGACAATCCTGTGATTTACAGTGTGAAAAAGCCAAAAATTAAGTAGTCGGGGTGGGGAGTTAGTCACTGGCAAAGCCTGTTCCAAGATATCTCTGCATATTAATAAGAGTTGGAAAATAAAAGGGACAGCCAGCAGTGAGAGAACAGATTTAGGGACTAACAAGGGAAGCTGAATGTGCTCAACTTCTATGGGATGCTGAAAGAGTTGGCCAATGTGATTGGGAGACAGTGTCCTCCCTCATTTATGAAAAAACATAGCAATCAGAGAAGGTGAAAATGTTAGCGTTGTACATATTTTATTTAAAAATTCAAGAAGGAAAAATGAAAGAGAAGGAGCTAATTGAAAACAGCGAACATGTTTTCCAAGGACAGCTCAGGCTTGGCTAACCTGTTCTCTTTCTGTGATGAAATGACTGGCTATAAGGACAAGGATCTTCATGTCGTATTATACGCACATGTGTGCGTGTGTTTTATTGCTGTATTTGTAGTCCTATACAGCTTAGATGACTATGAAGTCACGTGCTGGAAAGCAAATCGCGTAAGAGTTTTATTTAGGTTACCTTTGAAGCCTTATTTACTTTGGTGCATTTATTTTGCTTGTTGTTGCCTTAGACCTGGCTGCAGTTTTGATTAGTATGTTTACTTCTACAAAGTTTTTGTTAAAATTTTAGCCAAAGTATACCTCATGAAAATAGTGACCAAGAGTTGAATGGGTTAAAATGTTTATATTAATGAAACGAGGAGAACAGTAACACAGCTAGAGGTAAAGAATAAGGGATATATTTATATGGGACATCAGATGCTCCTATGACCATAAGATAGATCTTTGTGAACTTCCCAGCGCAATTACAGGTGTAATGTTAATGTAGAATTGTACTGATCGCTGTATATAAGTGAAATCAGAGATTTTTTTTTAATGTTCTGAATTGACATAGCAGACAGATTTCTGCTGATGGGTTCTTAAATGTATATGTAGGTGCATTAACATTTTGTACCTATTAGCATAGTAGGGCTATGACTTATGATCAAACAGGTTGAATTTGTGCTGCTGAAGCAAACTTACACCAATGTTTTGTGTAGTATGGACTAGCACTGGCATCTCCAAATACCACCTGCACTGGTGCTCAGGTCTGTAGGATGACAGTACTGACAATACACATGTGCTAACAGCAGAAAGGACCAGCAACTCATGAGTACAATGGCAGCTGCTGATGATATATCAAGGGCTTATTTAACCTGTCAAATGCCATCTGCCCCTAGTAACAGTCATTGACCCTCAGGCTGAGTGAAGGAGAATGTTTTCTATTCACATTGCTCAGGGTCAGCCTCTGTAGAGAGAGCTGACTCAATCCACCACTGCACTGCATTGGCCTGAGTTTCCTAAGGGCTCCACGTGGTGCCCCATGGACCCAAAGATATGACTACTTTCATAAGAATTTTTAACTTGAAATACCCAAGATAATACAAAGTGTGTGTTGCAGTTCAGCAGCACAGTGCTTTCATGTGTGACATCAAGGCTACCCTTTACTGTGAGGACACTGGGGCCATTTTAGGGCACAAGGGTAGTTGGGTAGACTTTTTGACAACCTGACCTGGTGTAGGCTATAACTATAGACTGCAACAGAATGTGTAGAAAACCATTTTCTCTTCTCTGTCTAGGTTTATTCTTGGAGAAGACTAGCTGGTCTCCCAAGGAAATTACCACGTAGGCCACCCAGGTGATCAGGAGACAAGAACTCATGAATGAAACAGTAAATTTCCCCAATGATAGTGTACACATAGCTGTGAGGATACCTTCTAGGGGAGAACAGATCTGACCCTTGCCTTATTTTTCTATTATACCTGGAAAACATTGTTAATTCAAAACATTTGGCTCCAGATTCTTTCCTGAGATCAGCAAATCACCAAAACGCTTTAGTGAATGCAGAATGAGTTCAGATTTTTTTTTCTGAGGGGGCAAAAAAGCATCATGAAATTCCCTTGAAATTTATCAAAATAATGTTCAAAAGTGAGTAGAATATCATTCACCTGTGAGACCCCTTATTACAGCGTAGCCAGGTGTTGTTGGTCGTGTCCCCTAAGTCATGCCCTTATCAAAGCCTTTAAAGGCAGAATGCCACGTTGTTGTCATGGTTCTACAGGGTAATATCCAGAAACATGACTGAATGAAGAAATGCAAATCTGGATGTTCATGCAAGACTGAGTTACACGTTGCTGAAGCTTGTTACTGAGTTAAATCAGTTGCTAATTTAGCAAGGGAAGTGCTATAGGTGGTGATTCTGCTCCGTGTGTTACAAATTATGGATTGACATTTCTTACAAAGTCTCACCCTTGACCATGTTTTTATTTAATTGGAATTACCCACAGGTGTGACTGCAGTCAGTGTAGCCTGTGGGACCATGTTGAAGTGCAAAATTCAATCAGTATTTAATGTGACCGTGTTGTAAGTTTCTGCATTTGTCAACCAACTTGTTTCCTTCATTACTGCTTCTGCTATTTTTAAAGCTTTCTATATGGCTCTTGCTTTGCTGCAGCATATACTGAAAATTTTTGTATCCCTAACAGGGAAAATAGATAGCATTTCATTGACATCAGTAGCAAAACTGGCCTGTATTGATTCAGTGGCACTTATTATTTACATAATAATTTACATAAGAGACCTTGCTGTACCTTATATAAGAAATAAGTATAATCATCCTTACTTAATGACTGATGAAAATGAGGTGCCCGAAACCTGGTAACACTTGTTCATAGTAAAAAAAATAACCCCCCCTTCATTTCTCTTGAACCCCAGTCGCTGCTCACTGGAATGCACTGCATAAACTGCAATTATTTTAAACTGTGCTTTATAGTACAGTGTACTATACTTAGCTACTAGAGCCATATGCATTAATAAAAATATTTTTTATTTTCTGTTTATCTGAATATACATCCCCATTCATTATAAATATACTCTTGGGAAATTTCCTTACACAGGTGTCTAACTGGTGATATTATTGTATTAGTGAGCTACAGTATTAGCACATTATAGTAAGACAGTAAAAAGTGTCATATTGTGATAATGATTCTTCTACTTCCTTTCTCAGCACAATCCTCTATAACAGATATTAAATCATCATTCACTTTATACAATTTTTCAATGTAAAAGTTAGGTATCTAACTTGCACGAAAGCAATCTGGGCTCTTTTCATAGCTGTTTCCAAAAATGGGATTGTTTGGATTGATAGAGTGAATCAATTCCATTCTAAAATAAATATATAAATTAGGTAGCTAGATCATTTGATGGCTGAGTCTTGATTCAAAAATATTCTATTGCTATTATAATCACATGTATATGGACCTGATCAGTAGCATAGACAATATACCTAACTTAGAGGGCAAAAGTCTATAGAGAATAATTCCATCCTCATATTAAACTGGGGTGAATTTCCCTCTGGAAGAGCATAGATTTTTTCCCTGGATTGTAGAAGGAGCCTGACAACGTAGATAAAAGCAAATATTTGGGCAAACAGGAGGTGAACACCACCCTGAACAATTAGTATGAAAATGAAGACCCTGGAGTAAGGAGATCCTGTTGTTTCCCAAACCCAGGGTTCTTCCCCTGATGTGCAAAGACCCAACTACCACACAGAGCTGAGCTATTTGTATTTATTACAGTTCTGTGCAGAAAAGGGTGCTAGGCATCCAAAGTGGGCAGCACACCGAGTTACAATAACACACCATATTTATTTGATTCTCAGCACTTAAACACATGCCTCTATACGTAACTGTTGGCCATAACTATATAGTGTCATCTATTGGCTAGTTTTATTCCTTCACTTTCAAGTCACAGTATCTACTTATTAATATATACATGCTCAAAGGGCCAGTGGCTTCATGAAGTGGTAGCTAATTTAAGATACAGATGTGTGATTTTCATATTATGATGAGCTAATTTCAACTAAAAGACACAAAAATAGGTACTTTCTACAGCACGGTTTCAGATCACTATTCTGTTCCTCAGAAATCCTAACAATACAGTAGTTCTATGCTAGAACTAAGCAACCATAAATTCGTTTATAATAGTGATTCTGGTTACAGAACAAAACTTAGATTTTGAGCTGCAGATCGTATAAGAAACATTGAGGTTTATATTTTGCTAAATTTTTGCTCTTTTTACAATAATATGAAATATTTTCTCGGTGTCTTTGGATGTCTTATTGCATCCTGAAGGTCATAATAAATCTTTATACAAAGGTTTCATCTGACTTTCACTCTTATTTAGAATTTCCTCAGATAGATTGTTTTTCCTCCACAGTTTTAACCAAGGCAGAATTTACAGGCTTTGTACATTTTCTGGGATTTCTGAACAATAATGCCATCATACACTGTGATCAGAGTGCAGAAACTCTGGAAATCATGGATCTAGTGGCTGCATGTGTAGCAAAAAAAAAAAAAAAAAAAAAAAAAAAAAAAAAAAAAAGAGGGAGTCTCCAAATATTCTGCATCAAAGGTTAGCTAAGCTGGAAGTGCTCTAGATTTTTGAACTATCCTTGTTCTTTCTGCAGAAAAGGTGGGAACTGCCTAAAAGCAGGTCTGTTGCAGATCCACTCTAACATACACTCAGTTTTTGCTGCTCCTGCAGGAGGCAAACTGAGTGCATGTCAGGGCAAACCTGATCATTCTTTTCTTTCAGCTATACCACAGAGATCACCTCCCCAGTCACCTCCTCCATCATTAAAAAAAATCTCTTTCCATACAATCTGATTATTACCCAGATTAATACCTTGGATACCCATAAAAACTGCCTGCCCTGATCCTCCCACCACAGGTCTTTGAGATTCCTCTCTGCCGTAAGAAGATCCTCGGGTACTCAGAGCTCTTTATATTTGTACTTCTCTTTGGGAATATCTGGTAAGAACCATGATAACCCCACCTGCCTTGCTAATATCATTTACTATTTCACAGATGTGTTCTTTTTTTTTTTTTTTTCTCCTTTTTTACCTGTTTTTTGTCTGCTTCCTCTTTATCTGTGTTCTTTATTACAGCTACTGGATTTGATTCTCTCTCCTACACTTGACTGAACAGAAGCAGTTTGTGAGGTATTCCCCAGGGGTCAATCTGCATGTTGTTCTTCAAAGTTTGCATTGTCAGAGCCCTCTTCACCTTCTGTTTCTGAGTTGTCAGAGTTTCTTTGGGGAATTTTGGGTCACAATGATAACACAGCATCTGCCTTCAGAGTCGGTGACAACATTCCTAGCCAAAACGTTCAAGGCAATCACGTTGCTCCCAGGCAGATGATGCATCACAGGCAGAAAGTCCCCATTTTTGTTGGCTTTATCTTTTGTGGGCTGTTCACAGAGATAAAATAACAACAAGCAGTATATAGATGGAAAGAGAAAAATAAAAATGTCATCTTATATGAACACATCTTCTCTAGGGTGTTTGTCTGTCAGTAGTTACAATAAATGGTGATCAGTGTGGGTTAACTAGCACTGGCCCAAGGCTGTGTAAGGTATATCTGGTTAAGCCTCTGTGATTGCTTTTATCTCAGAAGAAGACTTCAGTGAACAAAGTGTAGAATACAGGGATCTTCTCTTTCTGCTCATATACTGGAAGATTTGATCACTGTGGAATTTAGCCAAGAATGGGCTTCTCTCTGGTCTGGAGCCAAGTTCTCAGGTTCTTCACTTCTAAAACTAGTCCCTTCCTGAAGGATTATCACAGCTACATTGAAGCAGCTTACTCTATACAGTGGGAGTAGAGCCATTCAAATCCCTAATCATACGCTAACCCAAGACTAGGTGGCATCAGCAGTCACAGTGTGGATATGTCTAAGCTTCTGCGAAATCTGTATTTGTAACACTACAGCAGATTCAACAGAGAAACTTAAGTGCCAGATACAGTATCATGTTAATGTGGCTAACAAATGCCAGACGTAAATTGCCTGTTACTGCTGTGTACTTGTCAAAAATACCAGTTTCAACATTTGGAAGCTTAAGAATTTCTCTGTCGTGCAGTGTAGAAATGGCAATCAACATTTCACTTGATGTGAATAGTGCATCTTCTGAATGCATGGGGGTTCCTTTAGCAACTGCTTTCTTGCATGATATGTGACATTCAACTAGGAGTGTAAGATAAGGTTTAGATGAGAGAAATTTTCTGGTCCAAGTGATGGTTTTAAGTTATAATACAGGTCCAAAACAGTCCTGCTTCGACTGTTGGCTAGAGGAATGAACGTTCTTTTTCACTTCCCTGCCCAAAACCTTCTTGGCCAATATTTGGAAGGCAATTCTACCCCACTACAATTCCTCTCCCTTTTTATATGCAACATTAGTGTATTTAGCACCACTGTATCTACTTTTAAAAAAATCTTTATGGTTCTACAGATCAAATGAAGACCCCAAGTAACAAGTGAATAGTAACACAGAGCATAAGAAGATTTAAATACTCTTTGCATTTACCTGGTGAATGATGGAAAAATATCAGTGATGGTGAAGTACCATACTGTTTTTTCTTTTATACTGTAGTACCTTATCTTGTGTTTCAAGTTGCAACTGTAAGAACAAAGGATCACCATATCTGTAATATCAGAAGTTAAATTGTTAATTGCAGAAATAGCCATTTTTACTGGTCTTATATTCGCATATGCCTATTCACAGATAAATATGGAGTGGAGCATCGTGAGAAACATTGATTCTCATCTAGTTGAAAATACCAATGCAAAGTGCTATCGGCAAATTCAAGTGGGCTGTGTGGAATGAATTCTGTTCAATGAAATATGCTTGAATATGTATTGCTTTCTCAGTACTAAGTCCAAAGCCTCTTGTAAAATGAAAAAGTGCTGCATTGGGACAACTCCGGTTTTTCACTGCATATTCTTGCTCTCCATATCTAACTGTGGATGCTGAAAACTAGAGTCCTCAATCTCTTCATGGCTGCTTTGAGGTACAGGGTGCTGAAAAAAACCTGACTGCACCAGCAGCAACTTCTCTGTGCAGTTTCTAACAAAGGTGAAAGAAGGAAAAAACAAACAAACAAAGAACAAAATGCAGGAGAGCCAACTGTTCCATGTTATTTCATGCTTATTTATCTTAGCAATATGAAAAGATACTGCTTGAGTGATACAAGAAACTGAAGATATCAAGAAAATTTCTGAGTTTTCAATACCTCTTACTACAGAAAATGCCCCTCAATTCTCATTTAATAGTTCCAGAGGTAGGAAAGACATGGATTTTGTAGGAATAGAAGAAGAAGCAGCACCATGAAATAAGCCAATTTTCTATGCACAAAGTGCTGTGGCCAAAACGGTGAATGAACCAAAACCTCAGTGACTGCTGAAGTTAGCACTCCCAAGTCCCATTTATTTTTCCTTGTTACATACCGCAACAGCAGCAGGGCTAGAAACCTTGTGCTACATTTGAAACAAAGATTAATTTGTCAAGGGAAAGCCTGTTGATAAGTGTTACCTACTGTGAAAAATGTTGTTCTGTTCATAAATTGGCTATGTTTGTTGATATTTTTGGTGTATCAGTCACCTTTATTATAATTAATGACATTACTTTTCTATCATTCTATCTGATAGAATGAAAACTTTAATTGGGAAGTATATTCAAGTTAAAAGTAAAGAAAAAAATACGAAGTTAAACAGAAGATTCTTTATGTCCTGATAATCTCTCTATTCCAATTTTATTATATTCAGGGATACATTTTAGACACACCCAAGCAATGTTCCTTCACTGAGTTCAGTACAGATGCAAGGGTGAAGCATAGGTGTTTTTAACATATAAGTAATATAAAAATAAATCTTAAAATTATTTCTATGGCCTATGTATCCCTGGAGGCACATACAATAAGTATCTGTATATCTGTTCCAAATACTTTCATACAGAATAAGTTCCATCTATTCGTGGTTATAAATTGGTAAATAAAACATTCTGGTCTCTTGTTGGTTTCTTTTGAATAATTCAGCTTCATGCTCTGATTCTCTGTCATCCTCCACAGAACTCCCTTTCATAATAAACTAAGTATTAAAAACTTAATTCTAAAATATGAGATCGTTTAAATGTATTTTAATATTTATTTCATCACATAGTCCTGTTAGTATGTGTCACACATAGTGACACATTGCCACAGTTCAGCAGTGTGCTTAAGAATATGTTGAACTTTAAACTCTCAGAGAGACCCAAAATAGATGAGTATGAACTTGAATTTCACGCAGAATCAGGATCGTAATCATGTTTACATTAAATGAAGTTATGGTCTCACCTTTTCTGCTGTATAGGCATTAATCGTCCATGAAATCTTTCCGTTTTCCTCAGAATATGCTTCCATTTAAGTATCTTGCATCAATTCATAAGATGTTTGCACTGCTTCCTCATAAATTCAAGGTAATTCCTTTGATCAGTAATAGCTTTTACACAGTTTCTGCCTTCGATTTAACCAAGATTGATTACATTTGCAATGGGTCTGCTTGACTGACCGATTTCTTTTCATACCATTTACAGGCTTTTCATGTTTTTAAACTTGATGGGTTCATCCTTATCACTTATCTACATTTACAAATTTTCATCTGATGTATGCTGTATAATTTCTGACTGGAAAATGGCACCCCAACAACTCCAGTTTGTATGTATAGAGCAAATATATCTGCTAATATTTTAAATTTTGCCACATATTTGATAACTAAGGGATTATAACTTGGTTTTTAGAAATTCCTCTAGTCTAAAATGTCATCTTTGGTGGTTCATGCGAGAATCATATTGTTTTGAATGCTTTAATTTACATTTAGCTAGTATTTGAGAAATCAGAATTAAAATTGAGAATTACTGAAGTTAGATTTGGAAATTCTCTTGATGGAAATACACATATGAACATGACCTTTGATTTTTACTGATATATATATATTTGAAAGCAGCAAGAATTATAACTAAGAGATTCATTTGGGGAAGCAGTTGAACAGTCCTTCTCTGGACATCTGTCTCTCAAGTATTAATTCCTACACACGTCATCAAGAGAAGCCATTTAGACAGATATATAAATTGGATGGAATATTCCTTTTCTATAAGTATCATAACTCCAAGTGCCTCCTTGATAGAGTTATTTATAGAGCGCTCCCCACCACTTCTACTTTTGCGTGAACAGAAGAAAAAATAGAAATTAGTAATCACCCTCTTTAACATGGGGTTAAGAGTTATCTCAGAGAACATGATTTCTAACAAAATCTCTTTGACTCTAAGTAAAAAAGGAACAGAATTTGATCTTACAGTTTAAAAATTATTACAAGCCTTGTTACTTTGTTTCTCACACAAGATGCCCTCATTAACTTCACTGTCACAAAGATACATAGCGTACAGTTCATATCTCTGTAGGTATATTAAATATTTATATGCAGAATGTCTTCTCCTCTTCCTCCCCTGTTTTAATTTAAGGTACTTAGCTAATCACCTGCATATCTGTGCATATGCATCTAGCACAGTTCTCCTCCTGTCACAGTCTTGAGGAGGTCTGAAACTGGAAGGATGGCTCCAGTCCTGTTCCAGTACTTGTGATCAGCCACCAGTGTGGCCATACCACCCTCAGAACATCTTTCCTGGTGTCTGATAACTGACGACTTTCTCTGTCTCCCATTTCCCTCCTGGGGCAGCTCTGGGGAAGATCATTGTAAAATATTCAGTGCCATGTCTGAGCAACACAGGATTTATTCTACCCACAATGCTAAGACACAGAAATCACTCAGATACCACATTAATAACTAAAGTATCCAAAAGATTGCAGAAAAAGTTCACAAAGCCGGATAAACTAGGGCTCTAATATTTTCTAGATTAGAGGTATCAAATGTAAAAGCTGTCTTTGAATACAAAAATGCAAATTCAGTTCATAAAAACACCACCTAGCATGCCTACAAAAATTCAACATCAAAGTTCAGCTTTGAAAGCTCAGCTCCATTCACAGAGCCCAAAACTCCTACTCTGTCTAGAGTCTAATTCCAAATATGATGATTTCAAACAGAGTAAACCTTTAACAAAAGCAGTCCAGACAGGAATGCAGCTGAAACAGAAGTCTTACAGTCTCTTACCAGGCATGGCATGCTAGTGGACCTATCTGACCTTATGTTTGCCCTTACTAAAAGAGCAGAGATGTTAAATGGTTATGTTTTAGTATTCTGTCACACATTGCCCGAACACAACTGACTAAGCTGAACGTAGGTACGGAATTCTAATGTGGATGAAAGTATTGATTGACGTAGGATAAGGAAACGCTAGCATGCAAAATTCAATCAATGACTGGGAAAACGAGCACTGGATATGTGCCACACCACTACCCTGAGATACTATTGCCTTGGGTAGTAGCAAGGTAATTAACTATATATTTTTGGTTATCTTTCACAGTTTGTAATAATTTCCTGATATTTTAATGAAATTCCTTCGCTATAATTTAGTGTTACGCTATGCGTTGTTTGAAACTTTATTCCCTGAAAGAAGTAAAACTGAATTACATTGATTTCAATCAATTTTACTTAGTAGCTTAATTGCGTTTGAATCTGTGTTTGCATACAATAGAGAATTAAGTCAGGACTGGCTTCCATGATGGCCTCTAGAACTACTGAGGCAACAAACAGCTATTTGGCATAATTAGACATTCTTACATTTTTCCTTTATGTGATATTTCTCTGTATTAAAATTTGTTAATTTTTGCTGGTTTTATATTGACTGGCTCGTATGAGCTCCACGGCCACTTTTCACTTGACTGGAAGGCTAGCACCATATTTTCCTTATTATGATAAAGGATGTATGTCCAGATAGATACTGCTGTGAGGTTCCCTATACCCTGAAATTTTGTCTTATCAGATTTTATAGACTCATTTATTCGGTACTACTACTCTGAACGCTTCAGTGAGCTAATGTGTCCTTTTTACACCCCTTACAGATATGGACTGTAATGCCTTAGCAATGTAAACTACAGGCACAGTAAAAAATGGTAAAGTTGTCTATTTTCCTTAACTCTAATGAACTACGTTAATTTAAAGTAAATTGAGACAGCCTTGCTTCATTGTCTAACCATGGAACTGAAAGTCAAAAGATGTTAATACTGTTCTGAGACTTTCTATTATTGATTACTCATCACATAGCCTCAGACTAATTCGTTTGACTGTTTTGCTTCTCAGATTGTCTTTCTACATAACTAAGATAATAAAATTTAACTAATACATAGCGTTACTAATTAGTTGCTGATTATTTACCAAGATGTGCGAAAATATACAGAGCTATGAAATGAAAACTAGCCATCTTCAGAATAAAACAAAAGAGCAAAATTATGACGTAAGGTTTCATCCAACAAAAAAAAAAGGAAAAGGTGGGAATAGTGATGAGAAACCAAAGAAAAGAAAGATAAATGGCCAAAAAGATGGCCAGTCGCTTACATCATGAGGAAACTTCACCAGGTAGAAACAGTAAGAATTATAGAGCATTCTGGTAAATTCTGTATCTGGAGGCTCACCGTATACACACCTGAAATATGAAGTTACAGGCTGTTTAAAATCAGGCTTATTGTAATTATTAATATCTTGCTGTCTGTTTTAGAAACACTGAACTGTGTATGCATTTTTGGTGGTCTAACAACAGACTCTCCCGTATTTGTAATTAGTGTGTTGAATCCATTCCAGACATTAGGTATAATCTTCATCTGCGTTTTAACTTTCAGTTGGGAAGAGAATTTGGGTGACACTAATGGATCATTTCAGGGAGGCTTATGGATTCATGTTGCTTCTGAAAAACTTAGGATCTGGAAAGAGACAGAGAGATACTTTTAAACTTGAATTGAATCAACAACAGGCCCAAAAGAGTGGAAGGTGTTTCTGAAGTTGTTAAATTCAGTGAATTTTCACTAGAAAATACATTCCTCCTTTGGCAGCAGGTAGCATTGTTTCAAATGAGGGTTCGGGATTTCTTAATTCAACTCATTTTCATACAGATATTTCCAGTTTCCTTAGTAAATTTAACTATTCTGTGCCTAAATATTTCTCTATAAAATGTATATTGGTCATACTCTATACATGTATGCGGGTAATATTTACAAACTTAAATACAACATACATGTATATATATATAAATGCATATGCGCATATGTGCAACTCACAAACTGTGGCATAAGTGCTGGAATTCAGTGAACGAATGCATGTTGCTGTGTATTTTTTCAACATGTTGCATGTTTCTGCGTGTTGCAAAACACATTCTGGAACAAGGGGGAGTATCTTGTTTGACAAGGAGGGAAAAATTATTTACATTGAATAATTAGTGCTGGCAAAGGCCCCAGAAATATACGGCTGAGAGTTTTTGGATTTGTACTCAGACGTTTCTTCTCCAACTGTCCAATTGGTTCCATTTTGGTGTAGATCTAGTGTTGTACCTGTGTTTAAAATATTCTCATTCTAATCCATGAAAATTCTCTGCTTCACAATCCTTAAAGTAAACTGACATCCATATACACGGGACTGTACAGAGGAGAGAGAGTTAGGGAATCACAAAACCAGGATCAGAGGTCTTGGAGGTTTAGTCTACTGCACCAAAATGTCTGTGTAGCAAAGACTATATAGGGATGCTCAAGCTAATGCAGAAAAATTCTGTGGACAGCCCAAATGTGACTTTTTTTTTTTTAATTAAGTATTTTAATCTGTTTTGAAAAGGGATTACATTTTAACATATGCTTGTATTTTTAAATGTGGGAGAAAACAAACTTTAAGAGTGTGTACGTGGCGAAAGGAGCGAAAACAAAAATTCCTTTTGTTTGATACAAGAATTTCTATTAGCCTAAGTTATATACAAAGTTTCTTTTTTTTTCTTTTTTTTTTTTTTTTTTTTTTTTTTTTTTTTTTTTTTAGCTAAAATCGATCAGTAAACTGAAAAATGTGTCCCCATCCATAGTCTCTAATCTGATGTTCTCGACATGCAAAGACTATTCCTACTGTTCATCACCGAAACGTTTACCTCTCTGCTGTGTTGTAGCTAAATCATCACCTGGTAGTGATTGTTACAGGTTTGCATGTCACAGACATTTAAAATCCTGGCTCACATTCTAGAACTTGAACTAGCTGCTTATGCTAATCAATAGTAAAACATTTTAAATACTTGTTTCTGCTCAATGTAATAGCCATGGTAGTTGTAGGAATAAAGTCAGTCCTGACTTAGTCCTGACCTTTTAAATAGATTATTCGCAGTAACAGAAGGAATAGGACAACATGTAAGTGGGTGACCATAGATTTCACATTTACACAGCTTTGCTAAAATATATGTATGCATTAACAGAAGGGCAAAATATGGGGATTTAACAGCAATAACATATATTTAAAGAACTTTAAAACGTCATCTAAATCCTGGCCAAATTACTTTGAAGTCTGGTCTTTCATAGTAAAAAATCCATATGCTGCTACCCAAATGCAAAATATGATGGTAAGTTAAAAACTAAGTGAATTCATACAAGACTATAATACTAAATAATGTGTACTGTAATATTCAGATCTGTAAGTCTCCATGATTCCATTCTATTTGTGTCAGAGACTGTTTGATACTCTTGTGGTGGGAATAAAGTAGAACAAAACAAGCATTTTGAATACAACTGCTAACAAGGCAACAGCAAAACTTCAGGAGAAATACCTTGGAATGTAACATCTGGGGAAATAGAAAGATGCAGATATAAATGCAAGTTTCAATATCATATTCCTTTGTATCTTGGAGAAAATCATGCTGGTAATACTAGAGATAGTGGATGATGTGGGAGAATTACTCCAGGATGAGATACTAAACAAATTGGAACAACATATTTAAGCAGAAATATTCTAATTGCTTACTGCAGTTTTATGTTATTGGAAAGAGTCTGGTCATTTCAGCACCAGACTTAGCACATAAAATTTTATTGGAGTTTTTTATACAGCTGGTGTTAAAAAGGGACAGAATTTATTGAAACCAATGAAGTATACTCCTCTGGATAGCTTTTTTCCCCCTCATATACACCTTTTACATCATCGTAATTCCACAGCTGTCAGTGGTGTTACTCTTGATTCCACTAGGATTAAAGAAGGAAGACTTATGCCTCTTCTCTTCCTCTCTGTATTTTTATATAGCTACAGAAGTCTTGGTACCTAAAAGACACGAAAGGTGGCTTTTAAAATGAAAGGATTTTTGTTTTTTATTCTCATATTAAACAAAAAACTTAATTAGTGTGATATGGATGTAATATTTAATAGCAAGCATTCAGCAACTTTGGTGTATGCCGTCTGCTAAATATCTTTATATCCTCATGTTACCCATTGACTGTTGAATATTTTTCAAGAATAGGAGCAAAGGAGACTACAAGATTGCAAGAACATCTGAGCTTAGCTTGGTTTAGCCAAGTCAGCATCCTTGTTGCTTACAATGGTTCTGGTAGATGTCTGAATCTTGAAAGCATCAAAGGGCAGAGGTTTCACAGCCTTTTAACACTGCTTGGACCAGTTGCTTCATGCTAATTACCAGTGGATTTAAAGTAAAGATGAAAAGTCTATGACACCTTGCTCTGTCCACAATGGATGTGGGGAATAACTTTATTTCTTTCATCTTTGCAGTTCTTCTTTGCATTTTTGTTGCATTTGGAAATCAATACTATGTGTCCTGAAAGTCATCTTTTCTTTAGGGATTCCATGAAAGCTTTCTTACACCTTTTTCTAGTCCTTCAGTTATTCTTGTTGAAGCTCTCTGAATTCTCCATCATTTTGGAAGTACAGTCAATTAGCAGAACTGAACATCTTACTCTTAAGTGAGATTTTAGGAGTTCTTGAAGGCCATAAGGGATATTCACCTTTCTCCTTCTAGCAGCAGATTGACACCACTGTTTAATATTCATTTGTTAATTAGCTAGAATGCCCACTTCCTAACGTGCTATTCTCTGTCTTCTATTTCTTGCAGATATTTGTGGTTTTGTACCCATCCTAATGAAAATCTGAGCAGTATGTTTGCTGGTTAGACTACTGGTAAGAATTCATTGCTTTATTCTTGAGTTATTGCAAGTACTTTCCTGATTTTTAGAAGTCCTGATTTAGTTATTTTTTCCCCAAGATGTTGTCAAGGGTGTATGAAATTTATTACTGTTACTGATATAGCGTACTTAATCTTGCTCATGTGAGAATATATAAGTGCGTTTTCATCTCGGACAGTTTGCAGAGGCAAACAGTTCACACGGAGAACTCCAGAGATAAATAAACGAGAAAACATTGAAAAAATAAATTGGCTTGTTACATTACTTTGTTATCATCCATTTTTTTGGGGTGGGTCCGGAATAAGTCACAACTTTTTCCATGTTTTTCTCTACTAGCATTTACAAATAGATTCATTCAGCTATAAATGGCACTAATAAAACAACACAAATGCATCATAATGTCATTGTATTCAAAATGTTTTACAGATATTAATTGCCTTACTGATGAGGTTTTGGGGTATTTTTTCAGAAGTTCTCCACATTAAAGGAATATGGATTTTTTTTTTGTGTGTGTGTATTTGTTTATTCAAAGAGTTCAGGAATTATTTTGGCAGGTTTTGTAGGGGAAAACTGATTAAGTGATTAAACTTATACATGAGTGTCATAATTTACCAGCACTTAATGGCTAAATAGGTGGGTTGGAATCAAGGTACCAGCAAGTGTCAGACAATTGCTTGGCTCTGTGACATTGACCTCAAAACTGTCACTGTTGTCCAATAAAAGGACTGTCTAGCTTGAGAGAAGAAAGGGAAATGGCAGAACATGTCTTTCTTATCCTTGCCTTCACCCTGCCTCCCAGTTCTTCAGGATTCACTATAGTTGGGTCAGGAATAACAACACTGTCCCAGCAAATATACTTCTGGCCAAGGTCTTAGCCAGTAGACCCTTTTTCTCTCCCCTCCCAACACACTTTTCTAGCTACTGGAATAGAAACTCTAATGGGAAAGGAAATACTTTGTCCCTCTTGTCTCTGGAGCTTCATCACTTAGCAAGAAGAGCTATATGGCCAGAAACAGTTGAGCAGGCAGAGCCAAGAAATTAGAGGACTTGGTTTTAAGCCCAGCCTGTTCCACAACCTGTTCAAGGTACATTTTCTCTGTGTTCCCTAAGGACTTTTGAACGGTGGTACTTTGGAATAAAATTTTAGATCTGCACCTCCCCACTTCAACCATGTATTCCCTACTGCTAGTCCTAGTCAACCATCTCATGGAGGTAAAAAGTCCTCTCATCCTGCTCTGAACTAAAAGTTAAAGTATGGCTGACATAGAAAGGGTTAATTACCCTTTCCCTAAGTCACTGTTTCCCTGTTAATCATCATCCCATATTAACATCTTACCAAAAAGATGTTCTGTCCTGAATTTGATATGTACAATTATTCTTTATAGATGGCTACACTAGTATTTCTTCAGATAAATGAATTTTTTTTAAATGTCTGTGTTTATTCTGAGTTGACACCACATTCCTGTAGCACTGATTTCCTTGCAACAACTGGCAAAAATGACATTCACATTCCATCCCTGCAGAGGACAAACAAATGTCTTTTTGCTCTGCTCCTTTTGCAATACAGCCTCCCCACTGCTGCTTGAATAATAGGTGAAGCTGTGCAAATTCATTGAGTGACTGGTGTGTCATACATCAAAACTACAACAAGGACTAGCTTCCCTGACTGAACCTGGCTCCAAACTTTATCTCCTCTTTGTTTACAGTCAGGAAGGACCCAGCATTCAAATGGTGAATTCTCAGTACCCAGGCAAAGACAATATTTATTTCATTTTTCTCCCTTCTGCTCACATAATGTAATTAAAAAAAAAAAAAAAAAAAAAAAAAAAAAAAAGTATCAATTTGCATTTATACACACTTCTGCAATAGCAAATTATCACACTCATCAGATTAATGTTCCATATTTATAGATCTATCAAGGAAACTTCTTAATCAACAGTGGGGAAGCCCAAACTTCACAATACTGAGGGCTGCACTAGCAATTTGCCAAGAGCCTAAGGCCTGCACAGAATTTGCATATTATATTTACATAACATGTTTAATCAACACAAACGATGATATTTGCTTCTACTTGCTCCTTACCTGACAGCTGAATGGTAAGTATTAGGTTTTCCCAGTTTTTCTCCTCTCTTGCCTGCTTTGCGTTTGCGTGTCTGGGCTCTCAGAACTAAGGTACAGTTCGGAGGATGGGAGCAGGCAAATGTATGACGCTCCGAACACTGGCTGAGATAGAAAACTCAGGTCCTATTTCTCAGTGTAAACTTCGTTTGGTGACTTTGAGTATTCACCTGATTTACCTGTGACAATGTGAAGGATATTTGTTTCATGTGGCTGTCTTGAGCCAAACTGACCCAACAATGTGTGTAACGGCAAATTGTAGTGAGTTTGCTGCTGCTAGATTTTGTATCTCCTCGTGTTGTCAAATTAATTTCTGCCTCTGATTTTCATGTTATCCTCAATGAGTTTGCTGCACTTTAAGATGTAATATGACACTAAAATGAAGCTTTGAGTAACAGAATATTTGAAAGGAAGAACAAGAGCAATTCATCTATCTACCCTGGACACCCACATTCAGAGTGGATAAATCATTCTCTTGAGATGTCTGTCTCTACCATAGTTATAAAGCTGGTTTACAATATTAGATTAGATGGATGGATTAGATTTACTTTACTGGTGTGTAGAAACCACTTCTGACTCAGGAATTTTCTGAGCTGGAAGCAATTGGTGCCTCACAAAACACAGCAAATTTGTGTGTTTTCTTGCAGTGATTCATATTAGGAATCCAGTTTTGGCCCTTGACAAGAGACAAGTTGCTGAGCTAGGCAGACCGTCTTAAGGCCTTATTAACTTTTAGATGGCAGAAATTTTCTGATATAATTTGGACATTTAGCCTGGAATACTCCGGAAGTTAACTGCAGTTTCAGCCAGACTAGTTCTACCAGAAACTGATCCTTTTCTTTGATGTGAGTTTCACTGAAATGCTTGGGATGGGAATAGAAAAATAACATTTAAGACTTGTCTGCCAAAAAGGTTTGTACACACTAGGTCCAAATCTACTTGGAAGTGATCTGCATCTCAGTCAAATTCTTCTTATGTACTGTGAAGGAAATATAGTAAGTGTGCTATGTATAAGAACTCTTGTGTGACTGCGTTTGTACTGCACATTGAAATGGTAATCCCCAACTGCTCTTCTGTAAAATTTCCATCTTTTTCAGGGAAATTTCCATATTTAACCGGGTTTTATGTTGTTTGGGGTTTTTTGTTTTTTGGTTTGTTTGGGTTTTTTTACTCAAGTGACTTTTCTTACTCTCGCATTTAAATAACCAAAAACTATCTTGCTAACTATATGCCGCTACATATCCAAAAGTCATCCATCTTTGAGGATGTAATTCACAAGTCAGCATCACTACACTACACTGTGGTGCTGCTTGTTATGATGTTGCATTGCACTTGAAAACCTACCTATATCATGTCTGCCTATGTTTCTGCCTGTCCTATATGAAGAGGGAAAAGTTTCATGAGATATGCTCCTGACATGAGATGTTGCCTGATCAAATTTAATCACAACCATGACCCCATGGTCCTCCTTCTGCCTCCCATCAGCACTTCCTCATTTCAGACTTCCAGGACATATTCTTAGTAATGATCTTACTTGAAAAGTGTGTGGTATGCAACATAATTACCTCAGAAATAATACCATGATTTTCTGCAATGTGGCCACCTGCATGCAAGTATTGGCCCATTTATTTCTCTTCATCTATATATCTACTATTAACAACAATCTTCCTTCTTCCATGGCCTCAGGACAGGGAGTACATCCCCTGCCCTCCATTAGATAGTATGCCCTGATGACACGGCAACGAATGCTTAAAATTTAGCTTTTGAATGCTGTGTGTGTAAATACATCCATATTCTCTATAGCTCTGCCTACAAAACAACAGCTTCCACTCCTTCATCCCAGTGTCCTGCAGTCACAAGCAGTAAAAAGAACAAAAAAATGCAAATGTGGCTTCTGCAGTGCATTTATATTTGTACGCTGCACTGGTCTGCGGAGCTGAGTGCTGATGGAAAAATCTGGCTGGGTGGGTCTGAACAAAACTCTCCACTGTGGTCAATACCCACGGATTTTGGTGAACTATGCTAGTCGAGGACATTTTTACAGGAGTTTCTGTGGAGGAAAAAAAAAAAAAAAAAGAGTTTAACATAATGGATAAGATCAGAAGTGCATTAGTTACTGTTGGAGTGTACCGAGGCCTGAGGATCTCAACACAATAGAAGGCTATTGAACAATCCTTTCCCCCGCCCCCCCCTCACATGCAAATATACTTAAAGAAAATACAGCTAGGATAATATATCTACCTGTATTTTATAATGCCATCTATGTCAGGCACAACACAAGCAGGAATGCTACATGAGAGGGAACAAGCCAAGAGTGAAGACAGCCCAGGCGGTGCCTTCCCCAACCAAGGTGCAGTCCCCCAGAACCTGAACGTAGTCAGCAGGGCAGGGTGTGGATAACAAGGTCTACTGACAGTCTCAGAAAGACAGGCTGAGGAACCAAGCTGCAGGTCCATGTGGGGGCTCCCCCGCTCAGGAGCAACAAAAAATGGGGCCAAAGACAGAACTGGACAAAGGGCTACAACATGGGTCTGACTGCTCTGTCTAGGAGGCAGTACCAGAGATATGACTAGTGATGAATACACTTTATAAGACACAGCCAAGGAGACAGAAAGAGGACTGGTTAAACCTACAGCATAGATCAGACAAGGGTTGAAGGCTGAAGACGACGAGCTTAAATGGAGCTCCTGAGCACATGGGTGAGGATATGGCCCTGGGTAAGGCTGGTCAGGAAAATTGAGACCCATAGATGTATTTATGGTGCTGACACTGTTACTGTTAACTCCCTGGAACATAGAATTGCAAAGAGCAGACCTCAAACAACTTGCTTTTCATAATTATTGCTCTCTTCCGGCCTTAGGACATCTCAGTCAACTCTTCAGTTTTTGTACTCTGCATAATGTAGCTAATCTAGACACTTAGATTGCTCCCAGCACTACAAGACTCCATGATACTGTTGTCTTCAGGTTTCTGATTCTTCATAAGACCATGATAAGGTATAATGTGACACTGCTTTCTTAGTCAATTCAATGAGTAGTATATAAGCAGATTGTTTTCATCAACAGGTTAACCTGTTTCCTGGTGCAAAACTAAAAATTACAATTTACTAAAAACTGAGCCATATTTAGGATTCTCTGTCATGGCCATTCTCTGTTGTAAATAATTAGTGATAAATGTAACCATTAAACATTTCTCCCTCCTTTTTTGCCTATTCCCTTTAAATGTCAACATGTAGGTGTAAGGAACTGAAAGAAATAATGCCTCAAACATTCATCAACACAAAAAACCTCAAGGAGAAGCAGGTGGCCTTTGGATTAGTCTAAGGAATGTCACCCAGGGAGTGTATCGAAGAATGCAGCCCTCACTCCCTTGTAGTTGCATTGACAAACTCCTTAGATAAGCCTCAGAGGACTGAGGGAAACCAGGTGTTTCCTCTCAAGCACAAGTACTACTAATCCCGAGACTTTGTGGCTCTACTGTTGCCTTGCTTGTCTTGCTAATGACTTTGTGGCTTTGCCACTGAAGTGGTAACAAGAACTGATAAGAGGTGAGCATATCTGAGATGACTGATAAGATCTCTGGGAACAGAGGAAAAACCAAAGCTGGGCAATGACCACTGACTCAACTAGAACCCATGCTCCACCTTTTTCCTTGTCTCTCATGGAAATGAGTTTGTGGAATACCTGCCTCTCCTCATCTAGTATGCTAATCAGTCGATAAAATGAATTTAAAAGGCGACAGAAACTTTACTGTGGGTGCACCCACCCTCCAAATTACTGGACCTGAGAACGCTCAGGTGGCCATCTGGATTTCTTTGACTCTTTTTTCCCTTTCCCTTTCCCTTTCCTTTTTCTTATAGATTTATAAGAGATCACGTTGCTTATTATCCTTTTCCAAGTTTTAATTTTTCTCTACTGCAAGTAAAACATTTTAACTGGTCATTGGATGTCGTTTCACCTTAATTTAACCCAAGGGCATCACCGAATCACTACAATTCTGTGGGCTTCCAGTCCAGGTCATGACAGTAGATGAGAATAAACCTTTGATTTCAGCCATTAGTATGTTAGTATCAGAGCAAATCACTTGTATAGACAAGGAAAACCACATTTTGTCTCAATGGAACCTGTACTTGCTTAAAAATAAGGTTAGGTCTATCAGCCTGCATCACCTCAAAGGCTTACTGAGCTGTAAACACACTGGGTAGCTGAAATGCAAATGAGGTCAAAGCATACACTAGCCTAAGACCTGTGTCCATTATCAATTGCCATTTTGTCATCTTAATTTCAGTAAAGTGTAACAAATAATTTGTCTTTCCACTTTCTTTGTTTACTACTGCAAAACGGTGGATTGTGTCCTTCACTTCTGGTCCCTGAGTGTATACTTCGTTTGTTCTGATACTGTGCTGAGGCAAAGCAACATTATCCACTATTTTACAAGGCATTTTAATTTATTTTGGAAGGAATTATGATTATACAATGAGAAAGGGAACTTCTGTATCATCTCTGTACCGACTGTCAGGGCACTGGAACTGTGATTCCCAAAAAAACTCAACACCCAAATGTAGACTTGATCTTTTCCTCCCCAAAGCAAGGGGAAGATTTCTACTGCAGTTGGTTGGTTGGTGTTTTTTTGTTTGTTTTTATTATTATTTTTTAATTATTATTTTACCTCTTGGATGCTACATTTGATCAAAGAATCAGAGAAGCCTGTCCTGTATAAGAATTGGGAAAAAAAAAACCTGTAGAAGCTGTAACCCTTTATTTTAAAAGCCACATATATGCCTGAAAAACTGCTTTTTCAGAGAACTAGCATAATTTCTATGATGTACAATTCCATTGTGGCTGAGGTCAGGAGCTCCTGATGGTTGTCTTTTGGCACCAGATAAAATATAATTTTCTTCTAACTTCATACAAAGTTATCACTAATCAATTGTCTTTTGAACAGTTCCTTACTACACACCATATACTTATTTACCTTTTATTTCCTTACTTCAAAAGAAAATCTAGTTTGTTAATAGGACCATAAAACAATTATCTTCATTGTTGAATCATTATTCCTGGATCATTTTGCAGTGGCTGAGAATCAAGTTCTAGTGAATTCACCTTCTGTTTCTGTATCAACATTAAACAAAGCTACAAACCAAGTAACTTTTTAATAACCTTTCTCAGGGAGAAATGTTCCAAGACATATACTCATCTTTTGCTCTTTTTTATAAGATAGTATCTCACAGTGATGTTGAAATGTCAGTGACTCTTTCTGTGGAAAAAAAAAAAAAAAAAAAAAAAAAAAAAAAAAAAAAAAAAAA
>NW_020799098.1:4192625-4218145 GCF_003259725.1 Athene cunicularia | reverse complement strand
ACTACACACCATATACTTAAAAAAATATATATATATTTATTTTTTAAAAAGTAGGATAAATTTACTGTTCAAATTGCTGCTGAGATCAACATATCACCCCGAATATCAAGTCTGGCACATCAGACTAATTCAAATTTTAGGTCAGACTCACTATTAGAAATTGAATAACCTAGTCTGTGAAAAATTGAAACGTTGGAAAGACAGAAGGTATTCTTCTCTGTTGTTTATGAAAAGTCAGATTTGTCATTGCATTGTGTCTTTTGTAGCATTTTTCACATGTGCAAGATGAAAACAAATTAAGCAGCTGTACTTTGTAATACTTTTTAAAATGACAAATAATATGCAGGCCAATAGCCAGTCAAATTCCAAATGCATTTTGAAGTAACCTGGTGATATACCCCTAGAATCATGCAGGAAAATTAGATGCTAGGAGTTTTATTACTTAAAATAGTAATCATTTTCAGTCATTAGGCCTCCTGAGTCTTCCCTTTCCCACTTTTCTAAGCTTAGTGTTTCTCCCTCCCTTTCATCCTTCTCTCCTTAACACATACAGCTTCTGTAAAACCTTTTAGCATTGCCCTCTGCCGGCTCTGGAGCTCTGCTGGAGCCAGGCCAGTTTGTACCAGCTGAGGATTCATTCTAAAGGCTCTTTTGGGACTCTCCTCACACTTACTACCAGACCTCATACTGAGAGCTATGACTGACTCTGCCTGGCTATACACTTCAGTTGTTGCAGTGAGCTCAGCTGTCTGTTCCACCACATTAACCATTCAGCCAATTTGACTGGGATACAATTGCTTGACACTGAGCGCTGGGTACCTTCTTCCCTTCAAATGCCCAGATCCTCTTGCATTCCTTTATAGTGCCAGGGGACACTCCATTGTATTCAGAGAGAAAGTCAAACCGACAGGTCTGAAACACTATACCAGATGAAGAGTCACCATTCCAGTGGATTAAAAACAAAATGTGCAATGGTCTACTTTCTTTGAGTGCACACACCAAGGATATTATAGAATCGTAGAATGGTTTGGGTTGGAAGGGATCTTAAAGACCATCTAGTTCCAAACTAGATGCCAGAGGCAGACACCTTCCACTAGACCAAGTTGCTCAAATCTCCTACAATTCCAGGGAGGGGGCAGCCACAATTTCTCTGGGCAACCTGTTCCAGTGTCTCACCAGCTTCACGGTAAAGAAGTTCTACCTTTTATCTAATCCAAATCTCCCCTCTTTCAGTTTAAAACTGTTACCCCTTGTCCTATCCCCACTTTCCCTGATAAACAGTCCTTCCCTACCTTTCTAAGTGCTGGACAGCTGCTAGAAGGTGTCTCCAGAGCCTTCTCTTCTCCAGGCTGAACAACCCCAACTCTCAGCCTGTCCTCATAAGGAAGATGCTCCAGCCCCTGATCATCTTTGTGGCCTCCTCTGGACCCTCTTCAACAGGTCCATGTCTGTCATGTGCTGAGGACCCCAGAGCTGGACACAGTGCTGCAGGGGGGCGGTGCTCATGAGAGCAGAGAGAGACAATCACTTCCCTTGAACTGCTGACCACACTTCTATTGATGCAGCCCAGCACACAGGTGGCTTTCTGGGCTGTGAGCGCACATTGATGGCTCATAGTTTTCCATCCACCAACACCCCCAAGTCCTTCTCCTTGGAGCTGCTCTCCATCCATTCCTTGACCAGCCTGTATTTGTGCTTGGGATTGCCCTGACCCATGTGCAGGACCTTGCACTTGGCCTTGTTGAACTCCATGAGGTTTGCACAGTCCCACCTCTCCAGCCTGTCCAGGTCCCTCTGGATGGCCCATCCCTTCCCTCTAGAGTGTTGACTGCACCACACAGCTCGGTGTCATTGGCAAACTCACTGAGTGTGCCTCAATCCCACTGTCCATGTCTCCAGCAAAGAAGTTCAACAGTGCCAGTCCCAACACCGACCCCCGAGGATGCCACTTGTCGCTGCTCTCCCCTTGGACATCGAGCCATTGAGAACAACTCTTTGAGTGTGACCATCCAGCCAATTCCTTATCCATCGAGTGGTCCATCTATCAGATCCGTGTCTCTGCAATTTAGGGACAAGGATGTCATGCGGGACAGTGTCATATGTTTTGCACAAGTCCATGTAGATGATGTCAGTTGCTCTTCCCTTATCCACTAATGGTGTTACTCCGTCGTAGAAGGCAGCTACCAAATTTGTCAGGCTTGATTTGCCCTTAGTGAAGCCATGTTATCTGTCACCAATTACTTCTTAATTTTCCATGTGCCCTAGCACAATTTCCAGAAGGATCTACTCCATGATCTTGCCAGGCAGAGATGAGACTGACTGTAGTTCCCTGGGTCTTCCTTTTTTACCTTTCAGGAGTATATCAAGAATCTATGTTGCTAGAAGATGAAGTCTGAATAAATATCAAACACATTGTTCTGTTCCTGTCACTAGTAGAGCACAGTAAATGGACTTATCCAGTCCTAAGCAGGAGAAGCCAGCGAAAACCCAGAGAATCCACACAATAAAATCTCAGGATAGAGGAATTTTTAAAGAAACAACAAAAACTTTTGTAAAGTTCTAAATATCAGTGGTGCATACGGTAGATTCTTCAAGTGCGCTCAGTTATAACACATCCGTGAATTGCCAATGGAAAAATCCAATTCCAGCAGCAGAGATGACTTGCAGCTGCAGCTAATAGAGTGAGGGATGTGAATACAGAGAGCACTTATATGATGAAGGCAAGACCGGCAATCAGTTGTATGCTTCAAAGCAATAAAGCACAATCAATCTGACAACAGGGCCCCATTGTTAACTGTGGCTTTCTGTTGAAAGGAGACACACAATGGAAGGGCCCTGTAAAAGAGCAGCCTTGCCCACAAGCCCTATCACATTCTTTTCTGTGTTGCCTTTTTTTTTTTTTTTTTTTTTTTTTTTTTTTCACCCTTTGCTTTGTAGCAGAGATTTCCTCATTAGGGGGCAATTCTTCAGCATGGTTAAAATGCTACAAGTTGCCTTTACCTTGCTTTTATTTTGTTCTGCTTTCACATCAGTAGTTCAGGTCACAGGAATGTCTCCCTGCAAGCCATGGCTGATAGCCAGTAAAGCAGGTGCAACTCTATAACATGCAATGTATAAAGCTCTTTGGGTACACTATAGAGTACCCAGATCAGCATGCAATGAAGCAGAAGGCTGTGTACAAAGTGTATATTTCCTTTTGGTATGTATGGGTTGAACAATACAAAGATCACTGCTCAGTTATATTAAGGAGAAAATGCTCTCTTTTTTCTTCCCCAATCAGCTGTTTTTCTAGCAAAACTCTCTTTGCTCTCTGTCCACTCCCTCCACCCCACCACCACTGTGGACAACCTAATATTAACAATCCTGGGGAGACCTAGCTCTTTTCAGCTGAGCTAGCTAGACTCATTGCATAATTTTTAGTTTCTAAAGCCTTTGATATGTGCCTTTTCTTTTTTTTCTGAAAGACCCATAATTTAGAAGTTTCTTAGAACTGGGTTGTCTTTTAAGTAGTCTCCTGTCCCAAGCAACAATAGCTACCTGACTGATATCAGCCCTTTTTTTGTGAAAAGCCTTGACACGTTTACATTAGTCCAGATTCCATTTCTGCAGCGCATAGAGGCATCCCAAACATTTACAGACAAATAACAATTAACTGCTAGCCCCTAAACTGAGCATCTCACTGTACTATTTAAACATGGATAGCAATACAAAGAAAGATTCGACAGGGAAAGAGAGAGCACCTAATAACCAGGGAAACAGTTACAAGAAGTTGAAATCACAAAAGCAAGATCATGGTCCTTATTACAGAGGATATATGAAAAAGGCAAGTACTACTATTCTGATTTGATAAATTTTGTCATGTCCTTTAGACTCAGTCATTTTGCAAGAACCTGAAAGTGCTTGTCTGCACTGTATATCTGGGGATGAGGAAGAGGGATTTAGTTTCTCTTTGCATTTCAGGAGCCTACAGAATTCTAAAAGTTTTCATGCATCAGCCATGAAAAAACATCCTTTTATAAGTAAGTGAAGTGAGGTGCAGCCAGCTGTAGAGATGCCCTCTTTGTCATCAACTGCCCCACGAGCTCTGAAGTAGAAAGCTGAGGCAGTTTGGTGTCTTCGATACATTGTGGTAATCAGGCAGCTTATTTTCTGACCTTCAGAGATTAGAATCCATTTGAAAAGGAAACTAAAAGCAGTAAAAATTTATATAAGGAGGTGGTTTTGCTGAATCTTGTATGTCAAGGTACTAGAAGCCATGCATGTCCAGAAGGAAGGATGGATCAAAAATGGCAGTGTTCATACCTGTATATATGTATGCATATCTCTAAACTCATCCAAATGAGCCCAAAAATGTGTCCCAAGTTAAAGCAACTAAGGATTGATAATCTGTTTTTAGAATGGTGGTTGAATAGTACAAAATGCAAAGCCAAAATTAAATCTCATTATTAAAACCTTAGATTCAAAACAAAATCTGGGAGGATATGTAGGGAGATACCTCTGTATGTATCCTGTCTTGTACTCTGTCCCTAGACATCTGTTATTTGTCACTAGATGTGAAGACATTTGTTTTGACATGGTATAACCATCCTCAGTTTCTGATTTAGATTTATATCATAACTGTTTGTTTAAATCATGACTGAAAATTAGTAATTTTAATTACAGTGACTTCAATCATTCTGCTCTGCGTGCCATTACAGGACCAGACTTCAGAAATCTGTATTTATTGACAGAACAGACAAGGATTTTGCTGTATTCATATTGAACAAAAGAAGTGCTTTGGGCATAAAATAATAATAAAAAGTATTCCTCTTAGGAAATTATCTTACTTTAACCTTTAATCTGTGAATTAATATTTGCTCCTTTTTTTGTCTTGCAAACAATCACTTTTTTTTTTTTTTTCATTGCAATTACTATTTTAAACTGTCATAGAAAAATCTGAATTTCTTTTGTTCACCCAATTGTATTATGCTAAGTAAAATCATGAAAGACTCAAAGTAAATAACATAGGCCACTGGCATCTTGCGTACATTATTTGCACAACTGGGTAGTTTACATTAGTCTTCTTGTCATGTGCACCTGAACATGGTTTGTATAGATTGATGGAAAATTGAAATTCCTCAGGAATGATTGGTGCACCGTAGATCAGTTAGAGGTCATCATGTTATTTAGTATTTTATGGTGAATAAATCAGATGGTCACTTCAAAATCCCCCTGTATATGAGCTATAATACATCGAGTTCTTTATGGCAAAGGAGTGAATTTTTATGAACTGAAACTGAACCACATTACCCTGTAAAGTAATGGGGCAGCTACACATATAATGAATAGGACATCACTCATTTTTTTGTATTCTCTACATCACACTGAGAGCACAAAAAGTCTGAATACAGTAGATTGCTTCTCCCTGTGTACAAACACGGGGCACTTGAGACACAGGATGGGAATTTTCATATCTAGTTTAAACATCTAGATTGAGGGGATTGCTTAGATTCCTTTATAAAAGGAGAACCTCTTCAACCTTCTAAAGAAAACCTGATCTAGTAATAAAACAACTTTCTAAGGAGAGGCATGTAAAATAACTATTTACAGATGCCCAGAGAAGTTTCCTATGAATGAGTATGGAGATTAGTGAAGTCCTGGTCTTCAGAGCACGTGGCCAAGATCCTTTGAATCTGGCCCTTGATTTATAGCTCAAGCTATTCTGTTACATTTTATTCTTAATGCTCTTTGCTTTTGATTGGTGAAACTGTAAACATATTCTACAAATATAATATACTCTAGACCCGTTATAAGAGAATCACAAAAGTAGGAGTCACATTACACAGCTCGATTCATCCTACACTTCAGATACTACAGGTGCTCATCCACAACCATTAGCTAAAGGAAAAGCAGAATGTGGATTATAAAAAGGTTTTATAAAGTTATTTACTTATTTCTTAGCATTTGTCTCATAATTTTCCAGCTGAAATGGATAAGAAAGGTGAGAAGAATTATCTTAGTAACAGAGGATAACTTCTCACACTACTTTTGGTTTATTTTTCTTTTGCTTTATGGTAAGACAAAAAGATATTAATGAATAGATTTCTGTTTTTAAAGTAATATAATGTTCCATAGGCTCAGGGATTCTTTGTACTCTGCTGTCTGAGATTTAAAACATTTTTTTGACTGATTCTTAAATAAATTTTGGTATGTATTGTGAGAAGGCTATAAATGACTTGATTAATTTTCATGTGCCCATTCCAGCCTCTTATCCTTGAAGAGAATGAACATACAATTACCTTAATTAGCAATATAAAAGTTGATTGTTGCTTCAAATATGCATTTTGTTGCCATTTTTCTTCCCTGAATTTGCAGCTCTGATGTGACAAGAAGTTCACGGTACAAATTGATTTGATAAAAAACTTTCCTTTTCCAGCTTGGTCAGATAAATTTCCAACCCTGCTCACTTCATATTCAAAGGAGGAAAAAGTAAGAGACAGGTTTTTTCATAGGTTAGTGTAAAAGCAGCTAAGGGTGCAGACTAAAGGAGTGATTCATTTATCTTAAAATTCAGTTATCTGAAATTTAGGTGTCTCATCTAAAGTAACTGTCTAGGTATCCTGTCAAGGGAATGGAAACAGATAAACAACTCCAGAAGGCAATACATCTTATCTGGGCTGAATAACATCTTGGAATGGGCCTATTTCTCACTCCACTCACTCAAGGTGTCAAGGCATCCGGTTAGACTTTGTGTTTAACGGGTCTTCAAAGAAAGTTACATTATTTTAGAAAACTGTAAATCTTTTGTTTTCAAGAATTTAGCAGGTAATAGCTAAGGAACCACTTTGGGGAAAAAAATGTGGCTGCTGTGAGTTATCACATAGCTTTTCAACTTTAATGCTATGTCAATACTGGGGTTTAAAACAAACAAAAGATATTTATAGATTAAATATTACTTTCACTATAGCTGTTAACGTGAGGCACTGTAAAAAGCTGATGGGAAATAAATGTTTTGGCCTCTTTTTATTACCTAAATTTAAAATAAAATTAATGTTATTTCAGCTTTGAATAGGTTTAAATATCATTGGTGTAGAGAAAGCCTTGCGCAAGACCTTCAAATGACAGTTTTTAGATTTAAAGAGTCTTGTTTTTTCCATTGTTCTTTTTGTTTTCCCACTGTCTGTTTTTTAAGAATCCATCTATTAATAATATCTGTTCTTCCTTTCCACCTTATGGGAGGTAGAAGGAAACAATCACCTTTTGTCAGAATCTTAGAAAAAAGAGAAACACGAAAGGGCTAAAAAATTATTTCAGAGAAACAGTGCATTCACTATAAATTTGTTGCTGTGCTTTTTTTAAAAAAAAATATTTTGGTGATTTCTGGGTTATTATTACTGCTGCACCTTGTTTTGCTTGTAACTGTTTATGAGCTAATGTTTTAGATGTCTTCTGTGCTTATTCACAAATAATCAAAAACCTCAGCATAAAAATAATCAATGAGTGTAAATATTATAAAAGAAAATCAGTCAAAACAAGAAAGCCATAATAAAATCAAATGCATAGTAAATGTATTTTTTTCTTAACTGGTTACTAATATTTTTCCTTAGTGGATTTTCCATTGAGTCATGATTTATAGGTCTTAGTGTCTTTTAATCTCTTCAGTCTAGGTAAAAGCATAGACTCTAGGATATAGGTATCGATAGAACTTCCTACATTAGAAATACCTGAACAAAATTGGTGGGAAGCATTGACATTCAGGTGGCATTCATGGCCTTCCCAAGAAACTTGATCAGATACAATTACAACAAAGAAACTAAAGAGCAGCTGGCCTTGTAACAGAGAATATGTTTAAACCTGATTTACCAAGAGCATAAACAAGTTTAAAAAATATTTAAAGACTACAGCACATAGAGAACATTGATGGTCTCTGGCTATATATTGAAGTCCCTGAAAAGGAAACAAAACAAAACAAACAAACAAAAAAGTGTAACAGGAGATTATAAACGATGACTCCTGGTCTGGAGAGCAGGGTAAAAAAAGTCTGAAAGATAATTTTCAGCTTAACGTGAGTAAGGACAGCAAAAATAATCAAGAACCACCAGAACCCAAACTCTCCTATGGAGATCCATAAGATCTGATTAAAACTCTCTTGACTGTGACTTAGCTCATTTTGTGAAAGGTGTAGAGCTAATTTGACATAACCTGTAGGCTTTGATAATAAAGTTACACCTGAAATGACACAATCTGTCCCAGTATTTGTGCTTTGGAGTGGTGTGGTAATCTGTAATAGGCCCTGTAAAAAAGAGATTCTCCTGCATCTCTCTGAGGACTAGATGCTAAGTCGTCTAAATCATTTCCCTCCACTAATTGAGCCCAAGTTGTGAATGTCACTGGCCCTTAGCTGGCTGCAGTGTGCATACAATTACACTTTGCAGTAATTTTTAGTATATTTTCTTGGTCAGCTCTTTCTGTGAGGTGAGAATTCACAGTTCAACTGGGTCACCTTTACAGCAGGTGCAAGTTCTTAACCCCTGAACTCCAGTTACTTGAGCAGCCTGACTTTTGCTGTAGTTTAACTCTCCCAAGGCAAATTTTCCGGAGGATTGCATATAATTGACAGAAACTAGGGTAAACAAGAACAGAATGTGTTTCTTCTTCCAATAATACAAGAAAGAGAACTTTTTAAAAACCTGATTGTAACGGGTTTTTGCTCTTTGATGAACACTGTTGTGGGAGTCCCTGCCAAAATCTGTTAGAGGCAAATCAAGTCCCCGTCAAATTAATTGATTTGAGCTGGTGAGGTTACGTGATGGAAAACATAGAAATCAGTTTTAACTCAGGACCCTAAAAGTATCAAAGATACTTAGCAAATTATTTTATAGTCACTATATAGCTACTTAGAAAAAAAAATAACTCTATCTCATCTAATATGAGTACACCCCTGTTTTGATAAATTGTTCCTTCTAATGGGGTAACAAGACCTTGGTTTAAGATTCTGTGTTTGGTTTAAGATTTTGTTTGTGGTTTAGAGGATCATTCTGATTTAAACTCATCTGTCAGTCTTCATGCAACCTTGAAAATTTCAGTCTAACAGAATATCTGAGCAGAAACAGAGCTATACATTGAAAATCGTGTTGGCAGATTGATAGAAGCACATACAGAGAGATATTTATTTCATGAGTAGCCTAAGGGAGCACAAGTTGGTATAACTTCTGTTTTAATGGGGCCTGGAGGAAGTGCAAATTGCAGCAACTTAGATCCCTCTGATGTTACCCACTGTGTCTAGATATAGTTCCAGCCCTTGAATATAGTGATGCCTGTTTCGTGAAGTGTTGTGAGTGCTAATTGTCTGACACGATACCCAAAGACAACACTGAGCAAACGTCTGTTTACACTACTGCAACAGTGCTCTGAAACCCACTGCCAGGTTGGTTTTCAGTGTTCACAGGTAGACAGCTATCGACCTCAGCAGCTGTAACGAAGGAACATATCTGAAGCATGAATGTTTGAAATAGAGAGGTAGTAAATCTTGGGTCACGGAGTCTGGAGATACAATTTCAAAGGTAGCTTTGTCTTTCTGATAGCTCTTCCACAACCCAGTCTCCTGCCTTGTTCCAACTTCAGTGCTTGTTGGATCCAAACATGAAGTCACTAGCATGCAAGAAAACAAATCTTTTTTTTTTTTTTTTTTTTTTTTTTTTTTTTTTTTTTTTTTTTTTTTCTAAGTTAGTGGCATAAAGCAGCTCATAGAAGGGTTCAATGTGTACCAATATCTGCTGGGAGCAGCAGGACGTGGGGAGAGGGATGGATAAGAAGGAACTTCCAGTTTTGGCGACGGAGTTACTACATTGGCTCACAAGTTGCATGGTATGACATTCTTAAAGCCATCTACATCTTGCAGTATGTATTATTCAAGCTGTAAATTGTGGTTTATAGCATGTTTTTTCTACAAAGGACAGGCTCTCTTCAGCCACTGACTGAGTACAACAGCTAGTGCTGATAACCACTGCAGGCAACAACATGCAAACATGAGCCAGAACCCACAGAACTGTTGGCCATGGAGGAGTGAAATACCTGAGCAGGTTAAATTTATCACTTTAGTTCGGTTTACAGAACACTTCTGTAGTCCAGGGTGGCTTAATAGAGGCTGATTACCAAATAACATCCACTTTGGGTGTGAGCTACTTGCTAGAACCTGGATGGGTTATCTCTGCTTGTGTGTTTCTCAGAACATTACAGATCTCTCCTTTGAAATATTAGGCCAGAATTCAAGACTTTGAATTTAAACTTCATTTCACTTTAAGTACCTTACTCAAGTTGATAAATTCTGATTTTAATCCAGTGCTTAACTTCCAAACACATTACAACTCATAACCTAGCCAGGGACCTCAAGCTCAGCTTTTGGGATAAGTATATTGCACTGCTAATCTTAAAATACATATATATATATATATATATATATATAATTTTTTTTTTTTTTTTTAAAAGGGATAATCTCTAGAAACAATGCTTAAATTTAATAGCGAGAGCTGGAAATCATTTCATATTTTGGCTTCCAAACACCTGCCAAGAGAGAATTGCACTCTACAGTATATTATAATTTTAACTGTCAACATCAGACTCGGTGTCAGTGCCAGGCAAACTGTGACACTAACTAGTCTCTTAAGTGTGAACTCGAATCCAACCTAGGAAATTCTAAGATGAGTCTTCAAACTAACATTATAACTCTATCCATTCATTTATTATTTAGAAAAAGTAGCCTGTAATGTTTTATTTCAACAAACTGAACTGATAGCTTTCAGCACTTCTGGAATAAATCCATACAGGGCTCAGTTCCCAGTGAGGCACAAAATGTTTGCTTGATTAACATTTCCAAGGTTCTTGGTCCACTCCTTGTATTATTTAAGAGACATGCTTAAGCTAATCATGTTTGGAGAATCTTTTAAGCAGGCTGCTCCTGCAAGTTGGTGGACATATTCACTTTCTTCTTACCTTGTCATGCCTTGAGGAATCTGGCAGCAGAACCACAGTAAGAAAAGATGAAGAAAAACTTATAAACTATGGAGGAGTGCTTTCATTAGGGAAACCAGGGTGCATCTTTCACTATTCTCTGCATTTTGAGCTGCTTTTATCCCCATCTTTATCTATTCACACAGGCAACAGTCAAGCCAGAAAAAGCATATAAGAGGATCTTGGTTATTTCACGTATGCTTTACTGCAAAAGAAGAAGTTTCTAAACTTCTAGATAGCTATTTCAAAACAGGAAGATGAAATAAAATTCTGGGGTTTTGAGCACTGAAAAAATTCCACATCGGCCTAGTTCTTAATACTGTTCTTGATGTACACCACATTTCATTGGCTTCTTTAGCTGCCTTTGCACACCGAACCACCTCTTTTAGAAAACTTCCGTTCACAGTTCGGCTTCATGTGTACCATGGTTTACATAATTGTTTTGTAGATGCGTTACTTTACTTCTAAGTACATAAAAGCACTTCTTCCACTTTTTTAATATTTCATTGATTTTCATGAGGTTTTCCTGTAGTTCCTAATCCTCAATGTGCCTCCTGGTTACCCAAAAGAGTTTACAAGCATGTGCAGATGTAAATATTTCATTTTCTATACAGTTCTCTTGATGAGCGAGTTTGTTTAGTTGAACAAAACTAGCTTCAGCACTGTTTCATCTGGGACACCTTGTGTGCCTTTTGGCTTTTCCTCATTCCTAGTTTAAATATTTTTCTATGACCTTGTATGGGTCTATAGGACCTAACCCTTCCTTCCGGTACAGGTTTTTCAAATCCCAGAAAGTTCCTCAATTCATAGTAAATTTAAGTCTCTATTCACTGCCAACACCATCTCATCACTACATTGAGACTCTGGATCTCTGCCCGCTTTGAGTCTTCATGTTTGACAGCACTGTGGAGAATGCTAGAGAGGAAGTAGTAGTGGCTCGAATATAAGTCCCAGAACTGTCAACTTTTCTGCTCTTGATGCCAACACAGACCTCAGACACTGGCTCCTACACTGCACATCTCTATGACTTATCTGTGAGGTCTGATTCCCTTCTCCACCCAACAGCAGGTAAGTTACTATGCAGTTCTCTCACATGCCACAAATGCAGCTATCTATGAATCTAATAACTGGATCTCTCATGCCTGCTGCTTCCTACCCCCGAAAATCCACAGCAGCAACATCCTAGGTGCAAGAGGGCACTCTGAGATTCACACGTCTCTTCTCAGGTACTACATCCTCCTTTTTCCGCTGAATGCCCTCACTCCCTGAGGTTTAATGGGCTGAGTGTTTTCAGGTTTCATCAGGTAAAAGCTATGGGACAAATTTTACAACAGGATACCTTTTTCCTTCAGCTGTACAGATAATGTTTCAATTATCAGTTGGCTGGGATGTGCTGCTAATGCTGTATAAGTGATATCTTCCAAGATCAATTCATCTTTCTCTGACAGATTGCATAGATTTCAGAAAAGAGTTTTGTCTGTCTCTATTTTAGGAAGTGTACAGCTTGCTTTAGGAGCTACCCCAAAATAGTATCTGCTTGTTATCATGCATATGTTTACCTGTCTGCTTAGTGTTTTCCATCTCTATGCAGGCTGTATGTGTTGTGCAGTAGCTATGGTACTTAATGCAGGTAAAGCTGATGTCTGGGGGATTAACTAATTCTTCACATAATTGACTTCATAGATATAAGGTTAAAAAAAAATATTCAGCGCTAAGCAACAAGAATTACAATTAGCTCTATCAGTCGATGTCTTGTTGTATGAACGTCTGTAGCATCCAGTGTATTATTAGTTTTGGTGTTATTTTCCTGACTAGTTCTAATGAATAATAAAAGAGCCTTGAAGATTTTTGAACTGAAAACATGAACCCTATATAAAGAAATAACCTTACTTTTCAGTGGATTAATTTAAAGCCTATTGCTTATGCACAGATTTTGTATTACTTGTGAGTTTGGTGTGTTAGGTACTAGGTACACACAAGACAAAGAGTTGATCACAGTGTACAATTTGAATATGAAGTCGAGAGCCCAATAGGGTCTGACCTGGTGACTCATTTGCACAATATACTTTTACTTTTAGAGCTGATGGAGAGAAATAAGCACGTGCAAGATGTAATTAATCCTCCTGCTCCCATCTGGGCATGGGATGGCATCACATAAGTAAATCATACATGGAAACACATGTTAAAATAATATAATACTATCAGGATCATATGTTAATTAGTATATGTTGATTAAAAGTGGTATGTACTTGATTCATGTGCATTCATGTACATAGATTTGTTTGGATTGTTGGATAATTTTTTTCAAGTTAATTTCCAGTGGTTATAATTAACTTTTGACTACAAATGATACAGGTGTATCCCTGTGGGTTCTATAATTGCTTTGGATGTATTGTAATGTAAAAGAAAAATAATTCCCATAGGCAGCAGGTTAGGATGCAAAATGTGTTGTGTTCCTCATCCTGGAATAGTTAGAATAAGAGTAACTAACTTTGACTAACAATTCCCCTAATGCTAAAAAAAAAATAAAAAAACAAAAAAACCTGTATGTACTTTTGAGGTCAGATCTCACGTAGAGGAGGATCCAAAACAAACTGCCAACATAGTCAAACCACAGGGTTTATGAAAACTGAGGAGAGCCCAAAGAGATGTAAAAGCCAAGGATTAGTAACTAAGAACAAGGTTATGCTACCTACAGTGGGCAAGGGCGTAAAATGTAGAAAGCTCTTAGTTTCAGATTGTCTAGTATCTCCACATGGCAGTGCAGGACTGAGAAGGGACAAAAGGTTTCTGCAAAGACACACATATATATTCTTCTTTCAGTTTTTAAAATTAGGTTGTTTGCTAGTCCGGTCCTTGTTATCAATATACAGTGACACTGATATGCCCTGTGACCATTCACTGTTAAGGGTAGCTATAATTGATAAATCTGATTGTTGCCCAAAATATTTTAGAATAATTTCTAAGTAAATTTCCACCTCTTGGAAGTCTGATGTTCTTCACTTTGCAGCAGGACGGAATAACTTTCAAATCATTAGTAACAAGACCTGTTGTGCCGGGTGGGTTTTGCAAACATGAACAGTATGCTTTCATATGGAAAAAACTTCAATTATAGATTAAGAGAATGAAAATACAGAAAAGAACAAAAGTTAAATTTTCAGACACAGGATATACCTAAAGATCAAACAAAATGGCAATAAAAATGGTCCTTATAAAACATAGTCAAACAATTATACTTACTGGAAGACTTAATTGACTCTGTGCATCTTTTAAAATTGTAAACCCTTATCTCTTACGTTGTCTTCCTCTATTTGGTAAGTAGGTTAGCAATTAAAACATATGTATTTAAATTTTTGTAGTGGGTGGTTGAAGAAAAATGTTATGCATGGCATTTACTCTCTATTCAATTTTTTAAAGCCATGTTTTACTAAATAGATTATTTTGATTTCTCTTTGAAAAAAAAAAAAAAAGAAAAAAAAAAAAGCAACAAAATTACCATCCTGAGTTGGAACAAATCATAATTAATACTGTGTGGATGAAGTCAGGCTTTGCTAATCCAATGAAAGTCGTCTTTAATGGATTTAAAACAGAAGAAAGAAAATCCAATGTTTCCTTCTTAATATCTGTACCCCCCACCCCGAATATTTAAGCCTTTTACACAAGGTTCAATTTTTAAGAATTTGGACTCCTTCAGGCTTATAAATATCTATATATGAAAATACATTCTAGTGGAAAATGTGTGGAATTTAGTGGCAGAAGTGTCAAATACAAATCTAGTAATTCCCATTCTGTCACTACTAGTTGTCAGCTGAAGGCAGTTCACCATCTAAGAGATATTATCAAATCCTGTGCTCCAAATTACTTTTTTTTTTTTTTCTTTAGTCAAAGAGTTTAAATATAAACAAACACAAACCATTTACAACCTTGGCATTGACTTTTGCTATGTTATCACAGTACATTTATCTTCCTACCTCAGCCTGTGGGATACAGAGAGGGAACATCAAAGAGTTTGTCTCCTCTGAGGGAGGAAACCACATCAGTTCTTATGTTTTGGGAATGTTCATCATCATTAGAAATATCTTTAATACAAATAGAAATATGAACTGTAGCTATTTCATGTCCTCTACTAAGCAGCCAATGAATCTGTATGTAGAAAAAGGACTATTCAATACCTGTTTCAGAAAAGACTGCTGTACTGGCAAGAAACTAATTTGGGCCTTGAGGACCAGTAGACCAATGGGAGAGTATGGACAGAAGTCTGTGAACTTATGGACTATATACATGTACAAAAAGCTCTTACCTTTCTATGTGGATGTGATTAGAGGTGTGTGCTATAGACTACTGAAATGCTGGGGTTTCAACCTCAAACCCCAAATTAATGTTGACATGTGGGTGATTCCCACAGCCCTTCCCAAAGGGGGGGGAGTTTCCCTTTAGGCTTCCCCCCAGGGTGTGGCAGCCTTGCAGACAGAGCCATTGGGTGAACGAGCCCCAGGTGTCTGCAGTGAGTAACCCAAGGTCAGGTGTCCCACTGAGGGATCAAAGCTGGGACCCCTGGCAGGGAGAGAGCAGTGTCTGTGTGTGAGGTGGGTGTCCTGTGCAGAGTTCCCTGCTGGGGAAGGACCTCCTGCCTCCCTGGGACTGGGCTCCACTCAGGTCTGGCTTTTGTAAACGTGGGCTCTGTAGGGATTCATGATGGGGCTTCCTTGGTCTGATGTGTTTGGCTGGTTGACCTGGTTGTCTCCCGTCCCTTCTATGGGAGACTGCATTTCACTGTTTATCCCACCCATTGTTGGCTGTGCGGTGTTGTTGTTGGGGTCATTGGGGTTGATGTTGATTAACTTGTTTGTACCCCCAGTGCTCACCCATGTACTGACCCTTTTATATCGAATACAGTCTGGTTGTTGGTTCATCTTTATGCTGGCTGTGTCCTTTATGCTAGGCCTGATAATTGTTAAAACAACTACACAGCAACTTCATCAGACTTCACTGGAAAAAAAATTTCCACCTCTATAGACAAATATTTTTGTAAGAAAAAGAAAGCGTGTATTGGAAAATCTTGCATTAAAACTGGCCACAAAGATTGCTCTCTTACAAGTGTTGGCCAGGCCATGCACAGGAGGATCATAATGGATTCAGTCTGTGGTTCAAGACACATAATTAGGTGTCTATATGTAGATGTCTATATGTGAGTTAGATGCCTAAGCTCCCATTGCAGTCAGATGGAGATAAGTCCCTAGATCTTTAGAGTCCCTTGATTACATTTCCTTTGACTCTAATGGGTTGACATAGTGCTGAGGGATCTGGTGTTGTTGGGAGCTGTCAGTGCTAGGTTGATGGTCTTCAAGGTCTTTCCCAACCTAGACAATTATGTAAATTCTGTAAATAATGGAAGCATGGACTACTATTTCACATGTAGACACTTACATGAGATGCCTAATTTGAGAAGGTTTAATCTTTAATGGTATCACACACCATACTAAGATTCCTCACTCCAAATTTGCAGAAAACGTGCATTCCTGTTGACTGGATAATCAACACTTCTAAATATCAGGTTGTTTTGTTAATGCTCAGGAACACAGTTCTCAGTGAATTAATTGAATTCCACATCCATAATTTTGCAAAGGGCTCCTGTGCATATGCAAATTAGTATCTATAGGCAAATAGATGAAAGTGATATCGCTTGAATACTTAATGGCTGTGTCTATAAAAATGTCTAAACTGGTCCAGTGTGTGGTCTTAAATATTGGCATGTTGTACAAACTGCTTAATTATTAATATCCTCTCTGACATCGTTTTGGCTCGTTCTCAGTCTCCCAAACTGCACCTGGCTGCAGTCTGGTGGGCTCTCAAAACCTGCTCTCAAGTAGTCACTGTAGCTGAGGCAACCTGTTCTGGAGGGAAAGAGTGTTCAGCTATGTGAGCACCATGACTTTCTTTCCATTAGGGCCAGAGCACAGGTAGAAAAGGCACTGACCTGTTTTAGTTACTAATATAGATGAGGCTAATAAATATTCAACCTCACATCTTCTCTCTCTTTTCAACCAGGATCTTTCAGACTACATGTCTGCAACACTGGGTTTTAATTTCTCTGGTGTCAGAGAAAACAAGCAATCCGCTATAGGCCACCTATATGCCATATGTTAAATATTCAAGGAACAATGCCACGCATGTTAAGTCATTAAAGCTACAATATATGTTGGTTCTGAGACTGAACAGCATCTGAAGCAACTTCAGAAAAAGAGGCAGATCACCACTACCCCCAGATGAGTGTATTATCTATTGTGGAGCTCATCCACGTGTCAGAAGTCGGCTTGTTTCCCAGCTGCACCATGCTGATAAGCCTGAAGAAGTCCAAAAAAAAAAAAAAAAAAAAAAAAAAAAAAAAAAAAAAGGAGCCTGATGTTTTTGTCTTAGTTTTTTAATACAGTTAATTTAGAGAACATTTTTGACAGTTTTTGATCAGAATTATAAACCCGTGATGATATGAAGTTTATCAATATGAATATACTTCTCTCTATAATGTCAGTGTATTTTGGAGGGGAAAGTACATGTTCAACACATTCAGGGTACTCTTCATTTTTGCACATATGTGAATACATAGAGAACACGCATGGAAATTTTGATATAGAAGCTAAGCATCCTCTATATCAAAAACTTACTAAACATAGATATACTGGAGTTGTTATTAACCTAAGCTAACGGAGAAAAATGTATTTAGAAAGATTTCTATTAAATATAACTTAAATACTTAACCTTAAGTGTACTTGATGTTGCATTAATGCTTTAAAGATTGGCATTTTCAGACTGTCAGTCAAAAAGCAGAGGAGAAGGTGAATAATCTCTATGGTTGAAAAGGTTAAGGAGAGAAATGCTTGCAAATCTTTACGAATGTTAATTCTTTATTTCTGCTTTAAACTAGCATAAATGATTAAATAAACACAAAGCCACTAAAAAGTAAATTTCTGAAGAACAGACTTTCAGGCTATATTATTCAGGCCAAAAGGCTAGCAATGTCGTAGAAAAGGAGGAAGAGGACTTATACCTTTATACACTTATTCCATAATAATTAATAGTACTTTGCAATTTTTTTCTGAGCTTTTCTTTGGATTTGAACTTGATGGAGTTCAAAGTCCTAGCTAGTCCCATACAGTATCGCTTCTAAAGGTATCTGGTACAACTTTTCATTTCGTTATCACCATGTATTAAGATAGACTATCATCCTCAGCATTGTAAGAAACAGCAATTTGAAAAGAACTTTGTTTGAAGAGTATGTTCTACAAATTATGTATTTTATTTCAGTCTTCTTACCCAACAGTCCCTGAACCTTCTTCCAGTGACTGTGAAGGACCGTATACTGTTAGCAAAATGATCAGACCTGCCAGTGTCCATCTTCCCTTAGTCAGAAGATTCATGTATTCAGGAAGCATCAGATTAACTTTACAGGCTCAGACTGTCTGATCACATGCATGGTAGGTCTATCCACATCCTTGCCTGGGCAAAAAGTTTCCAGGAATGATGGCAAGAAAGGGTCTTGTGATGCTTTCAGTTGCCCTCTTTTCTGGTTGATTCTCAGAGTGAGGGAACCAGATGGTTCTGCCCGCACCAGCCTTCTCCTGATCATTATCTCTCCCAAAAGCTTTTCCGTCCTTTGCACCTGATCATGTGAAGTGATAAAGATGTCTTTTACCCTCTGCAAAACAGTGGCAGCAATTGTCCTGGCACCGAGACATTGTATTGGAGGCTGACTCTGAAGGACTGCAAGGAGGAAAGGCCACTTGGATTGTGCCACAGGCCAGTTGATCTAGTCTCAGGCCTCTTACAGATGTCAGGCTGTAAATTAAGGAAGGTCCCTGCACTACTGGTGTCTCTTTGGCTTGCTGACACTTTAGGGACTATTAGTTCTTTACATATTCTAGCAATCTACTAGCACCGCAGTATTTATTTGCTCCCCTACTCATCTACTCGCAAAAACTGGCCTGTTCATATTGTTAAACTCTCAAACATACTTTTGGCTCTGGCCACTGACTATTCTGGAAATCATTTGGAAGAAGAGTATGGGCATTTGAAAGGGTCAGAGATCACTTTCAAGAGGCAGCTGGGATGAAGGCACTTTGATCTGGAGTCCGAAGCGTTCGCTAGCACAGACAGATCGTACCACGTCTGTTGCTCTGAATAACCAAAGAAGAGTCCTCAGGATGTTTAATTTTCTATTGCAGATGCAACCATTGTGCATCACTGACCAAACAGAACAGAATAGGAAAAATTTTCTACCAGCTTGAAGCTAAATAATCCAACCCATGCCTCTTTGTTTTAACATAAATTCAGTCACTCCCTTATGCAATGTATCATGCATCTCCTTTTTCTTTTTCATCTCTGTTTTCATCTTCTCTCACACAGTTTTTAAGCAGTTAATTGTTCTACCAATATAATCAGCATGCACAGAAATTCCAGGCTGCAGTATCCACATCCATACAGTTAATGTTTGGTTTTTAGTGACATATTTGAACATTTTCTAGTTTGTGTGTCCTTTCCTACTGCGAATGCCACATATATCTTTTCTATCCAATCCCCTGTAAATCTCACAAAGACCTTCACAAGTTCTTTGATGCATTACAGACATCCACCTTGTTAGTCTAATATGCAGCTCCTTCTCTGTTACTGTGTTAAGCTCATTATTTCAGTTGCACAGCTATGACAATTAAACTTCTCATCTGTTAAGCTTCCATGGTACTTATTTCTCCCATGTGCCTTTCCTGTTCTCTGTCACCATCATGTAAAAAAAATTGGAGTAATTTTTAGACTGCTTTTGTGCCATGCCTCACTTAGATTGGAGCTCTCTTTCTGTTTGAGCTGTATATCATATTGTAAAAAAATCCCAGAAAACAGCTGAAAGTGATGCTTCATAATTATAACTTTTCAAATAAAACAGAACTTAGTGGTATTCAGGTTCTTAATTGTTCTCTCTGCATTAACACTGCCCATTCTCCTTTATACCTCTCTAAAGATTTATCAGTGCTAATACTATTATTTCTTTCTCCTGGACCAGGAACCCAGGAACTGTGCATCCCAGTTGTGCAAAGAATTATGTTTTTACATATTCCTTGTATCAGCACCTATGCAGTTGACTTACTCTACAGCCCTGAATTGTAAGACAGACAATTAAGTCACAAGAGAACAATGTACTAGAGACTCCTATTTGGTTTAGTCCTCAAGCATGAGGTTATCCTACAGACGTTACTGAAGAGAAACCACTGTGTAATGAACACCCTGAAACAAACTTCCTGTGTCTCTGTATCCTCTCACATATAATGTTATTACATAATCTTGTTAATAAGTACATGAAGCTTTCTTTTATAATATTTACATTTTTAAATCAAGTACTTCTGCTGTGGGACTTCTCTGGAAACTCATAGCTTCAGTGACTACAGATGTTTTTGTTTCAAAGTGAATGTAGTCATGGTCAGTTCATTAATTTCTGAGCCAACACGTTTTAACTTCTTTCCATATCTTTAAACTTTGTGGTTTTGCAAACCAACTTTTAGAGAAAGGCTGTGTTTTACTAAATTAAAGAAAGCAAATGTGGCTATATCTCAGACTCTGTTTCATGATCATTCTAGCTGTTCTCATCCATGTTTGTCTCAGTGCACAGATCTATGATGTCAAGAAATAGAACAGGGGAAATGTTGTAATAATCAAGATAGGAGCTGCTGATAAACTGGTTGAGAACCATAGACAATTATATGTGGGGACAATATGGGGATAATAACACCCAGAATACAAGCCCGAGGACCAAGATGATTTTGCTGATATAGGGGGACAATACAAAAGAAGGAGAGGTAGGAAATATTTCAGTTGTTTTAGCAAATACAGAAAGACAATGTCAGGGAAGAACAAGGAGGGGGCATAGGCAAAATTCTTCAAACACTAAAAGGAGGAGAAGGAATAAGTAGAGAATCTATTGACAGAAGAGAGCTATGCTGAAGGAACTAGAGCAAACATTATAGTACAAGCAGTAATATCAAAAGAAGCCAGAAGAAGAGTATGCATTTTAAAAATAGGATAAAAATTTATAATAGCATTCACTTAAAATTTTCCATACCTATATATGAGGGATTAAGAAATGGCTTGCTGGAACTTTAGGGGGAGAAGAGTATAAAAGCCTGTGCAAGGCAGTGCAGAATCAAAGTAAACTCCACCCCACAAGTTCTGAAATAAAACACCAGCAAAGCAAATACATTCAACAGCAAATACGTGTGTGTGGCTCTGTGCAAACTGCACTTTGCACTAGACAGTAAATTAGTTCTCAACCAGTACAAGACCAGAGCTAATACAAAAGACACAGCAGAATCCTTTTTTTTTTTTTTTTTTTTTTTTTTTTTTAACTTTGAGCAAAGCACTAAAAATTCAGAGCAACACTGAGTGATAAACATCACTCCCTCTATAAATGACTGGCCCGTTGCTAATGGCAACAACTCTGTTCCTAAAGTTAGCTGAGCTCTTACAGTGGCAGATTCAGTGTCCTCGCGTAACTTGCAGGATTTAGCTCATCAGTTTTGCCAAATGCTGCAGCCGTACAACTGCATTTAAACACATAAACTTTTCATTTCTCTTTGCATATTTGTCAAAGAAAAATACAGTTAAGCCTAAAGCCTGATTTATAATAAACTGAACATGTAAATGGGTTCAATATTCCAGTATAAGAAGGACATATGCTCGAGTGGGTCCAGAGGAGGCCATGAAGATGCTCAGGGGGCTGGAGCACCCCCCTGTGAGGACAGGCTGAGAGAGTTGGGGGTGTTCAAGAGAAGAGAAGGCTCCAGGGAGACCTTAGAGCGGCCTCCCAGTACTTAAAGGGGCTACAGGAAAGGGGGGAGGGACTCTTGATCAGGGAGGGTAGTGATAGGTTGAGGGGTAACAATTTTAAACTGAAAGAGGGGAGATTTATACTGGGTATAAGAAAGATCTTTACTGTAAGGTTGGTGAGACACTGGCCCAGGTCACCCAGAGAAGCTGTGGCTGCCCCCTCCCTGGCAGGGTTCAAGGCCAGGTTGGACGGGGCTTTGGGCAACCTGGGCTAGTGGAAGTGTCCCTGCCCATGGCCAGGGGGGTTGGAACTAGGTGATCTTTAGGGTCCCTTCCAACCCAAACCAGTCTGTGATTCTGTGATGTAGTCTTGCCATCATGTGATGCTATTTTATCCCAAATGAATGCTTTTCTTGTTTTAAATAATTTCTCACAATAGTGTAGGACAGATCCTTTAATTACAGATACAAGTGGAAGTAATTCACGCAAATTATGGGACAGCACTGAAGGGGGATTTAAGACTAAACCATGCATTGCCTGAGGTTTCAAACTCTGGTAAGCAAGACTTTGTTGGGATGATGTGTTGTGAAAGGCAAACATTGCATTAGTTTATGGTTGCAGTTTTGCAATAGATACATACCCAGTCTCTGGGGTAAATGAGATGACAAAAACAATTCCTTGTCCTGTTTTGTGAGCCTTCCTTCTAGTTTCAGAGACCCTTTCATCAAAATCATTGAGGAAAACAAAAATATTTACATAAGAACTTTTTACACGTAATTCAGAATCAGGTTTGGAAATGTATTGTTTGGATATTGGGTTTTAATGCCAATAATTTAGAAAATTGTGAGATAAGGGGGATGTCTAAATTCTTGTATTAGAAATGCTTAATATTTCCTTTAAAATTTCAAATTTCATTTTGATTTTCTTTTTTAATTACAAAATGCATTTCAAACAAGCGTTTTTTCCTTATAATTTCAAAATTATGGAAATAATTCATATTCAGCCCTGCATTGGTGACAAAATGATAAATGGGGAAAATGTCTAAGTAGCAGTTCATAACCTTTACATTATTGCACTTGGAACTTCATAAACTAAAGAGATAAAATATAAATTATTACTTTTCCTCTTTTACGGCTTTTCAAAGGATAGGCCTAATTATCTAAAGTCAAAACTGACTGTCCCACAATTAAAATTATTAGTCACAGTCTGAAGCCCCAAAGACAATCAGTAGCTGGTAGCATAGCGCACTGTAAAAACACAGAACTCTGGGGTATCTACTCAGAACTGTGTATCACCCAAACTGATTTCAGGAAAAAAATAAATCCATGAGGCTGATAACTGCAGGTTGGACCCGTCTATTCCATTATGTGCAGTTTTAGATGACAGTCATTTAACAAGGTCTGGAACTCAGTTTTGTAATGATATTCAGACATCCTCTTCCAGTTGCTTCTTCTTAGACATGTAGATGAGGGCTGGGAGGAAGGTGGAAAAAAAAAACCCAACAAAACCAAACCAAAAAAAACCCCATGCTTGTTAACAAGGGATGGTGAGTTTTTATGCTGGTTTTACACAGGTTGAGATGTCAGCACCAAAAGCTTAAAGAGCTGATGAATCAAGTCATGGATGCCGCCAAAAAAATCTTTCAGCTTCACAAACTTTGCACCTCTTTTTCTCTGAAGCACTTTGTGGTTGTTTTTGCATGTGCAGCACACTTCCCTGATTCTAGGTGAATAGAAATCTGCTTCCTGTAATACTTTACAAGCATTATTTGCTGCCATAAAATAAAAATAAAAGCATAAAATATTGAGGAAGATATAATTTTATAGTACATTAAAAATAAATTTAAAAAATTAACAAGTGTGACAGGTTAACATTTAACAAGCATCAAAAGAGTAGGTAAATTATGGCATTATCAGCAGCAGAACAATCTCATGGTTAGCCCTGGAGTACTTTATTTTTTCAGACCATTTGTAATTAGAATCTCAAAATGAGATCCTATGAGAAAACCCCTAAATGAGAGGCAGCAAAATGGGGATTCAATCCAAATATTTCTGGTTTACTACATGACTGTGAGCCCAACACACCCTGTCCTGCGTATGAAGCATTTAAGTTGTACATGTATAAAAAAAAAAAAAAAAAAAAAAAAAAAAGAAGAGAAAATAATAGCTCCCCATGCAGGCGGCTTTGGGGGTACATTTGCCAATGGAGGAATTATCATATTTTACATAGGGCCAAGAAAACTAAAAAGTATTTTGCAGAAAAAAGGATGAATTTCCACATCAGTATACTTAGAAACATAGGTGCTCAAGAGCAAGAACTAGAAAAATCACAATCTAAAGCAGGAAAGTTCAAGGGAAAAGGAAAGGGAAAGGTGAAAGACTGACTAAAGTCAAAAAAAGCCAAAAATTTTCTTGTGTCTACAAGCCAAGCATGCAATAAAACCCATGAAGCCTTACACTGATAAAATATAATATGGATCAATATACCACTGCAAGCAAAAGGCAGTATATCTTGGATTAATCTTTATTTCTACTGATATATCACACAGGGTGTATGGACGTATATGTATGCATATGAGAAAAAAGAAAACATCTGTCTTCAGATTATGTTAAAGAACATTACTACAGTTTCATAATACCTATTTGTTATATGACTGAACTATGTGCTTTTCAAATTTAAAATTAAAACCCCCTAAAATTAATTATATAAATATAAAATTAAAAATTAACTAAGCGATCAAGGTATTATTCTAATTAGACTGTGGCCTAAGGTTTGCTTTTAGCATTTTTATTCTCCAGCCAAAAGCATCCTGAGTGTTTGTGTTTCTCCTTGAGGTTAAACCAGGTTCTTGAGTTGTCACTGAGTCAACCCACCAGTAAAGGGAAAGGAATTGATTAGGTACTTCCTGGGACTATATCCTATGCAGACAGTAAACATATAATTAAGCAAACAGAGGCTCTGGTCCAGGGTAATTACTTCAGGAACCTAAGGTGGATATGGATGTGGTTAAATATTAGGGGTTTTGTAGAGGACACAGGAAGGAAACCAGTCATCTGAAATCAGTGACGCAGGTTGCTTGTGTGGTTACTGAAGTGAGAAAGGTGCTTTGGTAGGTTTCCGGGGGTTTCTTTGCTTTACCTAAAGACCTAATATCTGTAGGGTCAATGATTTTACTGGTTCCTGTAAGAATATGTGGTTTGAGTAGTACTGGAATGGTGACTTTCACTATCAATTTTTTTTTTTTTTCAAAGTTAATGATATTTTCCTATTGTGTAAAAAATAAAGGAGGACAAGAAGTATCGGGAAAAAAAAAAAAAAGAAAGAAAAAGGAAAATATGTTACTAAAAATATAGAATATATCATATGGGGAAGATGTAATAGGTAGGGAGCTCATGAAGGGCAAGTCAACAACTGTGTCTTATGTCATCTGAGAAACAAATAAATAATAGACTCTAAGAGCAACCAGAAACATGAGAATATAAAGCAAGGGAAAAATTGATGGAAAAATTCCATGAAAATTTTGTTAACAAAGTGGTTATTTCATATTGGAACAGGGATGGGAAATGGCTCTTGGAGCAATTTGATTCAAGTGAGCCATGTGCTGCAGTGGCAAAGCAAGCCAACAGGGTGCTGAGTTGCATCAACAAGGGCATAAAAAAGGCATACTCAGGGCTTGCCAGGCATCAACATCATCAACAAGTTGCATCAACAAGGGCATAAAAAAG
>NW_020799098.1:4185954-4192575 GCF_003259725.1 Athene cunicularia | reverse complement strand
AAAAAAAAAAAAAAAAAAAAAAAAAAAAAAAGTAGAGATATGATTCAGGGGTTTCTTTTGTAGCAGAAAAGGAGATTATTTCAGACAATGTTGATGAAAAAAGAATGAAGACACAAATAAGGAAAGAGCTCTATTGAATTTACTACACTAAGAATTGGAAGACCAAAAAATTTCAGTAGGGCAAGGAGATGGAAAATCTGTGGAAGATGTAGTAAAGCAGAAAGTACAGCTGACAGTTGTGTTTAGCAGAGAAAGAGGTTATAGTTCACACCAGAAGGCAGAGCATTGTACAGCAACATGCTAGTTTCCTATAATAATAAAAATGATCCAAGCAAATCCTTATTTCTAATAGAAAAAAAAAAAAACAAAAAAACAAAAACAAACAAAAAAAAACCCCAAACAAACCAAACATGGACAGAATGCTGAAATTCTTGATCAAAAATGGTTATTTTAATTTAAATAATTTATAGTAAATCTAATAATGGATATTTGTAAAGACAAATGAAAATATATACAGGAGTATTGCATGGAATGCAACGTAGGGTATTTTGGTCAGTAACCCGATGAACTGGAGAAAAATACAGTCCTTGGAAAAATATAACGCAAAGATTGATGCTTTCCCACTAGGTGGCCAACAAAACAAGATCAAGGATGCATCGATAACAAAAAGACAAATTACTGAAGAGATGTAACCACATGCCTTTATGAGAATAGAAGAGTTGCCAAGAGAATATAAATTCAAACTTGAGAAATCAGCAATTCTAACAGCAGTCTCTGACCTCTGTATTTTCTTGCTGGAGGAGGTAAGAAAAGAGTAACGGAGAATGGAAGATATGAGAGGTCTTTGACAGATAAAAGTACTTAAGGACTCATATGCAATGAAAGTCCCAAAGCTCAGCAGAAAATTAACATACATATGTGGAGAAATAAAACAAGCTTCTTATATTATCATGTTTGCCATACACCAAATATTCTCAGTTATATACTTTCAAAGTCCTCTTGGCCTTTCTCCTCCATGGCTTTTTCATGAAAGAATCTAAGCATTAACTGTATTCATCATTATATTTGGAAGGTACTGTGTCAGCTGGCTCCCAGTCAGCATCACTCTAGCAACAGAAAAATTCTGAAAAAGAAACCTCAGATGGTGCCAGGGTTGCTTGGCATCCTTTACCATGCAGAAGATGTGTTGGTTTATGACAGAAATAAAACTGAGCATGATGAATTTTGAGATACTTTTAACAAGCTGGTCTTGCTCTGAATGGGGCTACTACCTGTGAAAGGGAGCAGATAAAACGTGTGCTGTTTGGTATTAAGTAATAGGGAGTTCTGGTGAACCATCACGTTTCTGCAGTTCCGGAAAAAGCCCTGCAAAGTTTGTGAATGCAGCAATGTTACAATGGTCAGAAAGGCCAGGTTTTGGAAAGCAAGTAACAAAGCCATTTAATGTAATTAAAGAAGTATTGATACATCTACCTCTTTGGCACAATAATCTGTATTGGTCCTGTCCTGCAGAGGTAAAGACAAAGCATACCTAATTGTCTGGCATGTATCTGCCCATCAAAGAAAACCCATCTGGATACACAAAACCACACCCTGTTGTATTCATATCAAGAATTTACAGATAAATCAAAAAAATTATGTGTTCCAGTGTGTAAGCTGCTCAGAAAGCCATGTAGGCTTGCAAAAGGTCTTTACATATGTGCCTGTTTGATAACACCAAACCAGATCCTATCATCTCTGCCATTATTGGATTCATATCCAACAAATGACTTTTCTTCTTAGATTCAAAGATTCTCATCAGACCTGATGCTTTCCTTTAATCTTTGATGACAGCAAATATTCTTATGGAAACTCTTTGGTAAGGAGAAACACATGTTAAAGAACAGAATTCTGAGGAAGATGCCCAAAATATATGTTGAGACCGACCTGACAATAATCATTCTCTGTCAGTCAATACAGATCACATTTATTATTTTTTTTTATTCATTATTTATTCGATACAATTCAAATTTATTTATTGCTGCCAAAGAGGAAAGAGTAAAGGGGATGAAATTCCAACAGACCCATTGCCACAGTCGTAAGCACAAAATAACTTCCAGATATCTGACATTAGGATTATGGAATGAAAGTATTTTTAATCCTCTGAGACTTCAGAACAGCTACTCTCCAAAATCCTGAAGGGAGGAAAGAGCACAGACAAGGGCATAGCACCAGTACAGCAGTTTGTAGGGTCTGACTAGGATGGTTCAAACCTAAGTAACAGCTGTGAAGAATATAGCATCGGAGGGAAACAGCTGTGGGGAATATAGCATGGGAGGGAGAATAAGCAAACAAGAATATCCAAGCAACACTCCCCAGAAAACAGTTGTTAATATCATTAATCTCTACAAAGCTACCTGACAAACCTTGGCAGCAGAGAGCAACTTTTTTTTTTTTTTTTTTTTTTTTTTTCCCGAGGACACGCATACATTATTGTAGCTGATTATTTCTCCATATATACTGACGGGCTGTACTTTCACAGGTGTCAGCTGCACATGTCATCCAAAAAAAAAAAAAGCCAATACTTACAAGATATGAAATTCCTAAACTCTCATAGAAGTCTGTGGGCCTTATATTAACACCTCTGATGCATGTCCTGTATTCGCTGAAAATCTGGATTTGTTTTTTTAACACGCAGAAGTCATGTTTAACTCCTCAGCGAAGAGAAGGTAGGGTGGCACAAACACTAAATAAAAAGGTAAAAAAATCAAGAAAAGATGTGTGTACAACAATTATGATGTGTTGATCACCTGCATCTGGATTCTCTAAAGTAGAACTGCTGATGGGAAGGGTATTAAGAATGCCTCTACCTGAAGCACTCATTAATCCTAAACCTCAGAAAGCCAACCAGAAGGAACTGATAGAGCAAAATCCGAAGATTTAAACTTGGCAACCATAATGATACACCGTACAAAAAAAGGGGGAAAAGCACTCCTAGAACAAAAAGTTCATTTTTTTCCTTATAAATCTTAGAAATCTTCTGGTGCTCTCTGTTAGAACTCCTACTTGTGATGACTGCAGAGGTATTTCTTCAAAGTGCTACATTCATATTTCTTACTGTAGTAAAGAGAAGGTAGGTAACTTATAATGGTGGCACATGGTAACAGAAAAGAGGGATGTCCTTCCCCCGGTCTCTCTCCCAGTCTCAAGGACCTGCACTTAAAAGCATCAGGAGAACTGATCCAACCTAATCTGAGTTCAGAATTCAATTCAGATTTAATTCTATGGACTGGATAAGAAGATATCAGTGGAGACAGCCTTCACTCATTTAGAAATATTTCCCACTCTTGATTTAAAGAGACAGAACTCATTTTAATAAGGTGGATTTTTTTTTTCTCAATTTAGTTCATAAGTGTGTCAGTTAATATTATCAATGAGTTTTACCAGCCATTAATTCCTTTATAAATAAAATTGCTCAGGCTTTTTCTTTTAATGATGTGATATAAAATAACTATTCAGAAAATCTGTTGTCTTCTAAAGTAAATAGAACCGTATGCTCTTGAATTTAGAACAGCATACAAAATGCCAATCACTGAAATTAGAGATGGGTTACATTCAAAATTTTATGCATGAAAAGAAACAGTTCTGAAGCTGTAGATGATATAAAATCTTCCCCTGCATAGTCATACAGTAAGAATTTTGTGATTTAAATATAGTGTTTCATCTTTGTCTCTGTATTTTGTTTAAGTATCATATTCAGACTCATTCTTATGTATTCAAATGTTTGGTTCTGCACTGGTTTATTAATATCACTGTTCTGCTTCTTGGGAATTTCCTCACAAAGACTGATACAAAATATACCTGCTCTCTGAAGCTACTAATTTCTATCCTTTTTTATATAAGAAATTTTATTTTATATCGTTTCCCTTAGCTTTTAGAGTGTGTAGGCGTAACTTTGCACTGCTCCAGGGAATTGAAGTATATTTCCTTTGTAAATTTTGTAACTGTTGGTTTTGTCTCTTTGGGAACAGGAAGGACTAGAGAGTTATTCTAGAGAATAAAGTTCCATTATAAACATTTGACATAGAGATCGATTTGCTAAGCCATTTTGCTTGTTTGTTAAAAAGATGCACATGTTCTCATTTTGTACTTGCATTTCACCAGCACCTGCAAATCTCAGTCCTGAAAAAAGATCCAGCTATGTCTGGCAGTGGGGAAGATCCTTTTTGCTCTTTTTTGGGGAACGGGTGTGAAGTACATTGTTATCACACTCCATGACAATTTTGACATTTACCAACTAGCGTTTTGCCAGCGAGTGCCCTCTCATGGCTTGTGTAATAGCCTGGCCCTAGCAGCTGTTGTGCGTGAAGCCAGCAATAGCTCGCTCCATCCATCCATCCATCCATCCATCCATCCATCCATCCATCCATCCATCCATCCATCCATCCATCCATCCATCCAGTGTTACTTTCCCCGTATGTCACAGAATGGACCTTGGCTCCTACTCTGCTGTACAGTCAGACCCTGTGAACCCAACACTGTTGGGCAACTGTGTATTTTAGCTGAGAATTTAGAGTCCAGTGTGGCTTAAAGCTGACTCTATGGGCTAACATGGCACAGGGCAGAGGTGAATGGCTTATGCTCCGACACAGAGTATAGCTGATGCATTTCAGAGAAAAGCTGAGCTTGGGTGGCACAGCTGTCCCCCCGCATGTCAGAGATCACCTGGACACAACTTGATGCTTCTCATGTCCTTTAATCAAACATTTTCTTTGTGCACAGTCACTGCGTCATATTTGCTTTTCATATTCTTCTGGTTTTAAGTATTTTGAAATGCTCAGCCAAGGGTTACTCTTTGCTTGACTTGACTTTTTACAGCTAATGAACATTTTCTGCTATTTCTGTCTTCCTTTATAAAACCAGTGCTACTGCCCCTGAATCTTCAACAAGCCAGCCATCCTCCTGGTCTGAATGTATTATATTCCTGCTGGTATCAATTCAGGGTATTCAGTATCAGGTCTTGCATTTTTCTCTCTGAAGCAATGGTAGGCTAAGTGAAACTGGATACCTACTGTTCAAAACCTGCAAATGCCAGAACTGATGAAAAAAAAATTCTCTAGCTTCCTAAAGCTCTTCTATTTTTCTATAATTGAGTTTCTGTGTTTTGTTATTTGCATAAATATGTTCTTTATGCTTTCAACATTCGGTGTCTCATAGGTGGCATTAGGGAGGGAGGAATGAGTGTGAGTTATTTTCCTAATATGGAAGGGGAAAGATTCTTTTTTTTTTTTTTTCTTGACCTTGTTAGTTTAAAAGATTTATAATCAGAAGACTAGATGAATAATTCCTCTGAACAATGTCCTGTACCTCTGGGAAATGATAAAAAAATTGTCACTTAAACTAATTAGATATTGGAGCTAAACTTTTTTTTTTTTTATTATTTATTTTATTTTACCTGAAGCAATCCAATTGAAATTTAGTTGGAGCATTGTTTAATTAAAAGTGGAGAAATGGAACAACTGTAGAAATTTTTCCAATCTCAGAAAATATATAAATATGTCTTGTCGTAACAAAGCCAGTGAGAGAGTCTCAGAAACCATCCTCCTTACGTGGTTATTTCATCTGTGCACCTAAACGGAATAATTGACAATCAAAATTTATTCATGTCTTTGAAAACACATCTCATTTTTCACCTCAGGTGTCTGTAACAGAAACCAGCGCCAACAATAAGACATCATGGACTGCACAAAGTTATCACTCATGAAACCTTATGTTCACATGTCTGCCCATTAAACACAAGCTGCCATCTATATTGGTTGGCAGATATAAATGGGGACACTGCGGTGGACAAACTTCGGAGACTCACAATTCCTTTTGTAAATATGCATTTGCCATGTCTGTAAGTAGTTGTTTATGTCACATTTCTTGCATTTTCAATGTGCAGTTAAACCTTATCATAAACATAGGTTCTCCTGGCAGGATCCACAGCTTTGGACCTTTATTTTCTTTAGAACTTATTAGTCCTCTGCTGCTGTAGCACTGAAGCACACAATGATTTTTAATACAGTTGTCCTCATCACACCCTGTAAAGCAGTGTAATACTAATAGCCCCAACTAATGGTTCTGATCTATGTTGGGAGAACGTTTTTGTCTTTACCGTTCAGTGACATTTATCTAGGCACCACAGCTTGAACTTACTGCAAGTAAATGCTTTAGACATCTATGGAAGCTGTGCAGATGTGAGTCACTCTTCTAAAAGACAGCTACAGAAGGAGGGAACATGAATGCCTTTCTCTCGGGAAGACACACACTTTGGTGTTCTATGTTCGTGTCCTCTCATCAGAGGGCATTTGAATCCTGTCGTTCTAGTCTGCTTAGTGGCAGAAGTAGAAGGAATAACCTCTTTCCAGCCTGCTGAATTTATTCTATATTTTAGGAAATAATTTTAAATTAATTTTAAAGAAAAAAGTCATATAATATTAGTATTTTATGTTATTATCAGTATTACATATTAGTACTTTATGTGGATTAGATGGGATGACTGAGTAAAGTCTCCATTACACATAATTCTTAAGAACAAATGGAGCCATTGGTCATTTTAATGTTTCCAGCAAATATATTTTAATTCCCCCCCCCCCCCCC
>NW_020799098.1:4144287-4185904 GCF_003259725.1 Athene cunicularia | reverse complement strand
TCCCCCCCCCCCCCTCCTCTTTTGTTATGCCTTTCTATCACCTTTGCAGCTTCTGCAGTGATTTGTCAAAAAGGTCGCTCATCTGCTAGTCCATGCAGAATACTGATTCTGTGTTTAACTTGCTGGGTGAATCACACAGGGCAAAAGTTTTTGTGCCTCTTGCATGAAAACTGACCTTATGCTGAGCTTATGATTCCTGCTGAACCGCCCTCGGGGGACAGATTGCTGAGGGACATAAAATTCTGAAAAGGGAGGAAAAAAAAGAAGAGATTGATGTTGCTATATTGCATAAAGAAGAAACTAATTAGAAAACAAAAGGCTATGAAGAGATACTGGGAGGGAAGATTAGCATAAAAGTGATAGAGAAAGAACTTTGACTTGGAATGAAGTAAGGCAGTTGGGGAATAATTTGGATCCTGTGTATAAAACAATGAAATTGATGATACTTATCTTTCTGGTGAGGAGAGGATCCAAGGGTTATCTGGGAAAGAGGAGAGCCCAATTTTCTTTTTCCATGAGAAAATTAAACTTTTATAATAAAGTCTTAGTGACATATGCTACAGAGATTTATTGCCTTTTTAAGGTTTGCCATAGATGGATGCTTTTGATGTTCTGGAAGCCAGAGAATGCCTCATCATCAGATGCTGAGATTATTTTGTACCTAAAATAATAGGTATGAAAAAAAGCACCCGATACAGTACAGACATCTTTCTCACTCATACTCTCCAAAAGGGTTGAGGATTAGGCAAATATCATGACTCCAGCCATAGTGTGACTGCTCCTGAAAGCTCAGACACGTTCAGCCTGCACTGCAGAGCTACTCAGCTCCATCAGTGTGACACATTTTAAGGGCTGCAATTTGCACTTGCAATGTTTAAGTGGGCATTTTAAAGTCAAACCAAGCTTGTAAAGTGTCCACATTTGTGTATTTACAGCTCTCTTGTATCATGTACTTTCTGCTATCTTCAATTACACTAATAAAATTTTAATTTAAGGAAAAAGGTTTTTTTTTTTTTTTTTTTTTTTCTTTTTAGATTATTTATTAGTGATAACAACTAATGTACTGCTTAAGGGTAATGAATCTTATTAAACACTTTAAATTATTGCCTAAATTAATACAAAAGTGCAGTTCCAGTGCTAAAGACCCACATAAGGCTGTCGGAAGAACTAATATTTGCTTCTTATGAAAGACTCTTTATTGCCTCCAGCTAAATGATGTATATCCAATCGAGTTCTTGTCCGTAATAAAGATGTAACATATATAAGCAGATTAAAACATAATGTACTACTTATGGAAGATGTCTATAGATTTCATTCAGACAGGATGCCCGCTTCTTGCGGCAACTATATGATAACTCATTCACTTCCAAGCATGTTCAGCAGACATTCTCTGTAAACTCAACAATTACCTTCTCCATGATATAAGCCAGTATTATCATGCTACATTAGCATGAGTGAAGGGGCTTTGTCTTTGGGGATAGAATTACTCCCTTAAAATGGAAGTTTATTTTGGATGTGAATGTCAGCTTTCTAACACATACGGATTGTGCACATGTAGCTGCTTCAAGAAAACATGACTTTATACATTCCCTGGCTTCTCCAGCCAGTTTAGTACCTGGTTAGTTACCACAGTACCTGGTTAGTTGTCAGCTCCTCCTACCTTACATTCTCTTCTCCTACCCCTGCGCTCACAAGCTTTGTTTTGACTCAAGGGAAATTTTAGATGTGACTATAATAAGAGAATACTCAACAGGAATGATTGTTTGCATTCCCTTTAGCCTGGTTAACCTATTAATATTCTGTCTTCCAAACACAATGCCAAGCTTGAATTTAAATGCATCTCCATGGCTCATGTGTACTATCAGACATGGGCTATCACGGAAAGTCAGTCTTATTGTAGTTCCTGAGCATGAGAGATTTAAGGAAAGTTTATTAACAAAGAACACTGAGGGAAAAGCATGGAATAACATGAGAAGATTAGTCGTCGGTTTTTATAGTCAAGAAAGTCATCCTTTCCATAATTCTGGAGAGAATAATTTCCTTTATCTCCCGCCACATGCAGCTGACATGTTTGACCATGGGAAGCAATGATTTTTTCTTAGCCAGCATCTCAGCAACATGAGGTTTCCCACTACTCCTCAGACCAGAGTCTGGATATGCCTGCTGCTTGATCTCCACTGACACTAAAAAATATTTCAGGTACTGCAGAGGAAAGGCCAACAAAATTGTTGAACACAAACAAAACTAACAAAAACTACATCAGCTGCAAAAAGACCCTAGAAATCTTGTTTCTTCAGAGAACAGAATGGTCCAAAACTTTGGCATTACATAAAAATTTTATACCAACTTCAAAACCAAACTAATATCTCAGCAATAAAAAACATGTGTTAGTAATTTACTGAACCCATTTCAGTATTGGAATAGTTTATTTCTTATTAAATCCTTGGAAAATAAATCGACTACATCTTCAAAAAGGCAGTTGTGGGTTTTTTCTATAGCTGCTTTGTATAGACATAAAGCTTAATTTTGAATTTGACAGTTACTTAATTTTTAATTTCATGTTCTTGACCTTCTGTATAATTTCTGTTATTTTTTGATGATTAAAATTAATTTTTCCCTTGAAGATTTAAGAACTAGGTTGTTACCAATATTTTTTGGAAGTAGATTTAGTTTTTGGAACAAAATAAAGTTTTCTTTCTTTTCTTTAAATTTTTCCTTAAACATTCTTCTATGTTTTCACCTTGTTTTCAGTTGATATATCATATTCAAGGCTATCTGTCTTCTTAACAACACTGTCACCAGCAGCTAATGCATTGGTCTGTTGTTTTTTTCCTCCACCATAATTAGTGCACAGGGAAATATATATGCATCTTGAGATGTATAGCAGTATATATTTAGAACACAGTGTCATGGTTTAACCCCAGCTGGCAGCTCAGCCCCACACAGCCACTTGCTTACTCTCCCCTGGTGGGTTGAGGGAGATAATCGGAAGAGTAAAAGTGAGAAAACTCGTGGGTGGAGATAAAGACAGCTTAATAAGTAAAGCAAAAGCTGCACACGCAGGCAAAGCAAAACAAGGAATTCATTCAGCACTTCCCATCGGCAGGCAGGGTTCAGCCATCTCCAGGACAGCCGGGCTCCATCACACGTAATGGTGACTTGGGAAGAATGCCCCCCCCCCCCCTTTTACTTCCCCCAGTTTTATGTGCTGAGTCATAATGTGACACCGTATGGTCTGGGGTACCCCTTGGGTCAGTCGGGGTCAGCTATCCTGGCTGTGTCCCCTCCCAACTCCTTGTGCGCCCCCAGCCCACTCGCTGGTGGGGTGAGAGGCAGAAGCAGCCTCGACTCTGTGAGCACCGCTCAGCAGTAACAAAACCATCCCTGCATTATCAACACTGTTTTCAACACAAATCCAAAACACAGCCCATACTAGCTAGCATGAAGAAAATTAACTCTATCCTAGCCACAACCAGCACACACACTATTTGGAGATACATGAGCAAATTAACTGGTGACTAGAGCTCTCCTATATTCCTTCCCTAAGTATTCCCTACTTCATTTTCCATGATCTATTTTGCACCAAATTAACAAGACTCTGAGCAGTTACTGCAACTACCGGAGTGTGCTGCTTTCTGAGCTGTCATATCTGGTCAGACACAACCATACACAACCAGTTTTCATGGATTCTTGACTGCCTGCCATACAAAATTTTGTCACATAGCTACTTACTGTTAAAGGCTCTTACAGAAGCACGGTGACTAAGGCCAGAGAAGATCATTAGATCATCTAGAATGGCCTTTCTACAGGAGGGAGCAGAGCTATACCCAGTGATTCTACTACAGGGCTCAGCTCGTCAGAGCTGTCTCACATGTGAAAACATTTCTGCAGAACCTGAACTTATAAACAGGCAAGGAAGGACTTAGTGATTTGTGGAGGTAACAGGGAATAAGTAGTTTCAGCTGATTTCTGGTGCCAGTTGTCCATGTTCTGCTGTTCCAAAAATCAGGTTTAATTTAATACAATTAATCCCATGCAGGAGTAGATTTCCATGCACAAAGAAATCATCAAAGGTTTATGAAAAATGATAGATTTTATAAAATGTTATAAATGTTATATTTTATAAAATGTTATTTTATAAAAATGTTTTAAAAAATTTAAAGCAAGATAACATTTCTCCATACAAAAAGTGCCCAATGAATTTGATGTCAGCGTCATCAGGATATAAATTGTTCTTTTATTTGTTACCTGGATACCCTTGCATTGATGCTTGCATTGATAATTTTGTTTTATAATAATGTTATCAAGCAGTTAGAATAATACTAATTTATTAAGAGTATCCATTAACTAATACAATACATACTAGAAAAGATGTCGCAGATAAAGATGTGTAAAAATGTACCATAGGATTCCCCTCCCCATTAATTATACAAAGGCCATGACCTGTCATGATGATTTTATCAATAATATATCAATTAATAATTAAAGCTCCATTAATTATAAAGTGGTATCTCAATTAGGTCTTTCTACAGAGTGTAATGACACCTTGACAATGAGAAGAATTCTAGGTGAAGAATAATGCTTGATCATATTCTTGGAATTATAAAAGTGGATTAGAAGAAGAAAACAAGAAAACATGATGCAGCATATTTGCAAGGGATTCATCTTGTAAATTGTCACCTAGCCTTTGTGCCATGGGATCAAAATAGTAACAATAATAGATATGGGTTTAGTTTTTTTTTTTTTTTTTTTTTTTTTTTTTATGCCATACTTTTTCACTCCCTTGCTACTGTGGAGCAAATATTTACAATACACTGTCACTGCAGATTTGCATATGAAATGCCAAGTGATGACTTGGACTTTTTTAGTGTGGACAATCAGACAAATTTGTTTTGATTAAATAGTAAGAGGGTTACCAACAGCAGTAAAAAGGAAGAGAGGGAGAGATGGAGCAGGAGAGAGAAGGTTATGGAGATGGGGAGAGAGAGGCGTAGAGGGAAAGGGAATGGGGATGAGAGGGGCGTGGAGGGAGAGGGAGTGAGGGAGAGAGATATTGAGAGATTTTTTTTACCAGGGATAGCGTCCCACATACCATATTATCAAGTTGTTTACCTTCGTGTAATTCATCAGAGGCAATGTTGCATTGCATGAACCACTGTCGAGTTCCACTAAAGCAATTCATAGACTCCTTTAGTAAACATGACTAATTTTATGGTTGTTTATTAATCAGTTAGGAGAGTGCATAACATGATGCAGAGGAAAACTGAATTATATCTCTTCATGTAATTTTTATATAACAGTTGCTTACACTTGTGGATCTTAAGCAGGATCACAATGAGACACAAAGATACTTCTGAATCAAGATATCTGATCTGACTGAAGTAGGTAATGCCATGGAAGTGTTTGTGCTCAAGGAGCAAGTTGCTGTCTAGAGGATCAGATGCCCTTTCATAACTTGATTAACTGCTCAGTGGTCAGCAACAGGGGTTGAACTTTTGTCTGGACACATGCATTGGCTGAACATCATTTTCTTCTGGTAGATCAGCTAGTCACTTGTGATAATATTTATGATGAATTATTACTATATTAGCTTTGCACAGAGCATATTTCTCACTCTTTGTGAACTGTGGAGGAAGCCTCAACCATTAGCTAAGACTAGATGTGCAGTGCTAATGTTGATGGATAAATAGATGAAACCCTTATGAGGCACCACTGTCTGAGAAGGTTTTCACTTTTTCTTTACTGTGGCTCACACTGGACTTAGGCAAAAAAAGTCCTGCAGTTCAGTGAATAGTTTTCAAAATCCCGGCCTTCCTTCCTTAGAAATGGGTAGATAACAGCATTTACTAAACTTACAGGAATGCTTTGAGCATCTTGCAGAAGACTTTGAACACACAATATAAGGCCATATCCTATGCTAAGGCTCCACTACGTCTGTATTTACAAGAGATAACAGCACTGTACATATACAGTGCCCTACAGGTTTTTCTTGCTTTATGAATTTAGGCAGTTTTTCAAACAAAGCATGTATTATGTATGCAGCAAGGGAAATGCCTGCTTCAGAGAAGCTGATGTCTCGAAGGTAAACATGTATAAATGTTTATACATTTTTAACACATATTATTTACCCAGAAGAGCACAACAGCTGCTTCAGAGTTGTTCTGGTCTCAGTGGTAAATAGGTATTTTGGCAGTTGCTTGAAACAGAAACGATTCTTTGGTTCCATTCCATTCTAGCCTCTCCACTTGTTACTCTAATGATTATTCCAAAGAATCAGGTGTCAGAGGAAATAGGTTTCACTTCACATGAGGCTTCTCACAGATCAGACAGGTACCTTCATGAATAGCCCTGAGTAGAGGGCATCTTTTATTTTTCATTTTCTGAGTCATAATTTGCTCCTCTCTTGACCTTGTGATTTGCATGGCTTTCAAATAGAGATGAATTCTTTCCCTGTTCAGTACCACTGGGGAATATGTGTACACCGAATAGGGAAGAATTCATCTCTACACGGTGTGTAGGTGTTCACCAGCTAGCCTCCTCCCAGCTAGCAGTGCGATGGCATGGCACTGTCTAGATCTGATTACTTGCCCTAGTCACTACCCAGAACACCAACTGATCTTGAAAGAAATCTCATTGCTACTGTCAACACTGAGAGGGAGCCCAAATGCTCTCACACATGCTGCAATGACTTTATTGTTGGCTGGATAGACAAACATTAGCTAGACACACCGAAGACATAACTAGATACTTCTTCAACCTGCAAGAAAATGTGAACTTGCCCCCTCCAACCTATCTCTCCCAGCACTGGGATCCAGCCTCCCTAGTGGGTAGTTCACAGGTTTACTTTTGCATTCAGGCCTACAGCCAATCACTAATTAAGCCCCAAGTGCACACATCATGTGCATCACTAATGCATCTGTGTGTTATATTTTGTAATTCTCCTGGCTATGTTAATTTGTTAGAACATCAGCTCACTCTCTTAAGTAAAATCCTCTGTAGTACTAGAGATGGTTGTTAGCTATGATTAGTCCTGTTGTCATGTATGCCCTAAAGTTTATCACCCAGATCTAATATCTCTGGTCTGTGGTATCTGTTCCAGTTTTTTTCCCCACATCCTCATGGCTCTAAATGAACCATTTGAACTAATGGGAAGAAAGGGATTATACTACCTCTGTTGCCCTATGTGTTTATCTGTGCCTTTTTTTTTTTTTTAATATAGAAAAGTGGTTATCTGACATTTTGCTCCACTTCACAAACTACCACAACTCTACAAACTCATTTTCACTGTGATTACAAGTTCAGCTACTGAACAATTAAATACAGGAGCACATACATTGGTATGTGTTCTCTTAGACCATTCTAAGGGTGTGATAAACTCCAATAGAAGGATGCACAGAGACCTGAGGGCTCTTATGTGTTAAGCTGCCACAGAAGATTCTCTAGAGCTCATCTGGAGAGTGCATCTCTGAGAATAAACATGATTCATTAAATAAAACACCAGAGTAAATGTTATGAGATGATCTCTTACAGTAAAGTTGCTTTCTTACGTATCAGGACATAGAAGAAACAGAAATGTCACTGAATTTATAAAAAACGCACTTTATTGCTATTTATTCATGAGCTATCTTAACATTCAGTGCTTTACTTAGAGATTTGAATTCTGTTAGATTTTTTTTTTTTTTGAGTGTCATATTGGATATGGCAAATAATCCATGCAAAAACATTCATAACGTTAAAAGATTAGATGGTTCACAGAGTTGCTGATGGGATGAAGAAGTAATGATTGTGAAATCACAGATTGAACAAGATGTCATTAAGGATATACTTAAACCAAGCCTAGTTTCAGTAGTTAGTTTTGTGGACTTTCTCTGCAGTCAATGAAGAGCCCTAACCACCTCCAGAAAGTAATTAATCTCACCCGTCATAGACACTGAGAATGGATTAATTTTGTCCCAGCAGGTGAATGTCACCCTAAAATTAGTTTTCCAGTCTTACGGTTATTCAGTAGTCAACTGATATGAATTTAGTGTCTTCAGTGTGAGTTTGTGCAGTATTTTGTATTCACAAACCAACACAACATTTGCTGACAGCCTTAGATTAGATGAAAAGACAGGGCAAAGTGAACAAATGAAATATTTCACTGCTGTTAGAAGATATAGATCAGGAGAGATTAGTTCCTCTTACTCTTAAAAGAAAGCTGTAGACCTGTATAAAGTTCTTGACGTGGAAGCATAGGTAGTTTAATTAATGTTCATGTTAGCTGGAGAGATTAATTTGTGTTGTAATTTCCCCTGCACCAGCATCACATTTACCCACAGAACAATGTTTGAAAGACTGTATTTTAGAGAAGAATGTGCAATTTATAAATACTGTATGTATCTGTATTCAAGTGATAAAAATCCATCTAGGAGGTGATTTCTAGTCAGGAAGTGAAGGAGGTGAGGATGTTTAGGTGGGTGATGTAGTACAGTATCTGTACCACATCGGCAGCATCAGTCATACAGAGATGCAGTTTAGCCTGCTTATGAGAATCTTTACTTGAAATTTTATTGCCTTTACTCTCTTATTTTAGCTTTAATCGTCTTCAGAAAACTTTCTGGTACATTCAGGTGTTTTAAATTAGAGTTCTCTTGGTGCTGTCTGTGCGCCTTATTTTCTTATGAATCCGTAAAAACAATTTCCATCCACATCCAAAAGAAAACTCCAGCTATCGTGGTATCAGTTTACCCAAACTTGCCACACTTGACTCCTGCAGTTCTCCTACCTCTATACATTTCTGTTCATGCCCATGTCAAATATCTATGCTTCCTATGGCTATGAGGGGGTCACAGCTTCATTACCAAACCCCAATCTTTGTGTATTTTCTTTTTGTATGTCTTACAGCAAAATGGCTGAACCTAATGCATCTTCTGTGTCTTCGTGATTAATTTGCAGTTATGATTCTCTTCTTACATGTCTGTACAGTTGGGATTACAAGATGTTTTTCTAGGCAAATGTCAGGTGGGACCAGTACTCTCTTTTCAGGAGCTGGCACAATTACGTACATTCAGTCTCTTGCACTTACAACCCTTTTCACTCTACCTGATGGCATTATGTTACAGAAAACTGATTTGTTTTCCTGATAACTTCTGGTCAGCTATCTTGTACTAGTCTTATTTATCAGCCTTTCCATGAATATATGAATCCTAAAGCTTCCTCAAAATGTCTAATCTCCTCTTCTGAATTCCTTTTTAATGATCTGGGATCAGGATTACTGAAAGATTTGTTACGGACCTCTGATTTTGAGTTCTTTGTCCCTTTCCACACAGCTCTTTTTCCCATGTCACCCACTTCAGCTCGTTCTGACTTCAAATCCCATCTTCTTTGGACCTTCTGGCATGGAATTAAAAACGTTTTCATTCTTTAAATATTCCATTACCTCATTTTTCCATAAAAGATAGAAAGGAATCAAACCTTCCCTCTTTTAGAAAAGTTCAGAAGGTAAATTGTGAGTCTGTAACTCAAGTCTAATATCTGACTGCTGGTCATTGCAAATTAAAGTGAAGACATGGGCAAATTTCCCAATAGTGGAGGAAAAGGATGGGATATGGATCTCTCTAGACTTTAACTTAATTCATCCCATTCATTTAATACTTAGTACTTGAATCTGGCTTTTATTCTCATATACTTTTATAAACGTTCACCACACAACTTCCCTGAAATAGAATGAGACTATTTCTGCTTTACAGGAAAAGATTAATCAGAAAAGTTAAATGAATAGATCAAGATAAGACCAAGATAAAAAAAAAAAAAAAAACAGGTTTACCAAGATTTTTTATCTCTCAGTATCTAGCCATTTCTGTTCTAGCTTTATGGCCAGGACAGACACTCCTTCGTATCCTATCATGCATGTGGTTGTTGCGTTGGAAGAAAATTTAAATCTAAGCACAGCTACTGTTTCATAGTGGCTGCTGCTACTCATGTCATTGAAGAGTTGTTTCTGAACCTTTTCCTGACACAATGTTCCTTTCATTGCTTCTGTTAGTGTTCACAAAGGTCTTCCTCTGCATGCTGAGAGCCTGAGCAATGATCGAGGCTGAGTAGATCAAGGCCATGGGTACTGACTGTGTTGATACATGATCACCACTTAGAAGAGTCAGATCGGTTAAAAGTTATCATCCCACTCAGAATTCTGGCCTTTCTCATGCTCTTACTGCACCTTTTCTTTCTGCTCCAAACTGAGTGACTGAAAGAAGTGATGGGTCTAAATGGAAGAGAAGGCACTTTACATGCTGATTGGTAGAAAGCAAGAAATTGCCTATGGATTAAAGAAATTATGTCAACTTCTGTATGATAGGCTTCTGTTATCTGCAACAACTTGTCATGCCATGACACTAGATTTCAGCCTTAGAAAAATAATATTTTTAAAGTTGGAGAAGACTTTTGATCCTCACTACTAACTTCCTGTATAAAATTGATCTTCCTCTGCTCCACTTCATCACCATGCTTTCAAATGTTTGACTTCATTTTATGTAAGTTGCTTGACTTTCTTAAGCCTGGCCTTTGTTGGCGTATCCTACTTGACTCAGTGTTTGTGATAAAAGCAGCTAAGCTGCAATGGTAACTAAGATATTACAGTGGTATCTCCAGTGACTATTTTATATGTTGAGGAGAATCGATAACTTTTGAGTTTAAGACTTGTTTTGCCTCACATGCATCCTTGAATAAATCAGTTCGCCTTTAGGGAAGAATCCTTCAAAGTTACAGAGCTAGCACACCAGTTAGGGCTTTTGTAGGAGTTAAGCATGGCTGTGAGCCAGGTTTATTTCCTTTCCTTTGTTTCCTTGGTATGGGTTTGTCCTTGGTTGTTTGGACCTTAAATTCTCATTGCTTCTTTTATCATACACTCTTCTCTAGACTTTCCAAACACACAAGAAGCTACAGAGGACCCTGCCTAGGGGCCTAGAAAAGGACAGTTGGAAACGAGTGTCAAAAGTGTTGATTCTTTTTGTCTCCTACCTCCCCTTAGACTGTACACCTCCCTAGTTACTTCTTTGGAAAGAACCAGTCAGAAAATATGGTTGGTTTATGGTCTTGATAAGACCTTGTATAACTCACTTTTTTCATTCAGTCTTTTATATCTAACAAGTCTCTTTTTTTAAGAAACATGCCGTTGCTACGCAACTGTGAGTGAACCATATAGAGAAAGGGAGCAGGTAAAGATGAAGGTGAGAGGGAGGTAAAAAAAAAGAACGACATTTCTGGACAAAAAAAGAGGGAAGTCATAGACTATGATTTGAAAATCAAAGATGGGAAAAGCTTTTTCTCTGTCTTTAGCCACGTGAAGGCAAGAGGCAGAAATGGAGGAAATCTTCCTTGCCCTCCCCTCCTTTTCTTCACCTTGTCCAGTCACCTCTAGTTTGTAGTGCATGGCCAGATGATTGAGCACTTTAAGAAATAGTTTATGTGGTTGAGCAGTCTGACTGGGATTCAGAAGGTCTGTCAGCTATTCCCTGCTCACTGATTGTTTTCTGGGTCACCTAAGGCTGTTTAATCTTCTGTCCAAAATCCTTTCCTCTAAAATAGGGATAATGCCTCTGATTTCTGTCTTGTCAGTGTAGAGTACAAAAGCTTTTTTAATAAGCAGTGACTCAGCTGCTGTTGAGTGATCCCAGTGAAGTCTCAGGGTCTCTTTGCTTTAGTGATAACACAGAAAACAGTAGTAAAGTAAGGATCATCGTGCCTTACTAACCTTCCCACTCTGGTGGTTCAAAGCATCTTACAGCTCTTGATGTTGAGCTATGGCACAGTCCCAGCCTATCTCAATCCCCATAATTTAGGGCTGTGCTTCTAAGGCAGGAGGACCCAAGCCCTTTCTGCACTCAGTGGATATAACTCTAGATCTAATTCACACTTCAGAAATGCAGTTTTTGCTTTCTTTGGAACATCTTCTTCCTATAAAAGTCAAAGGTAAATAGAAGCCAAACCTGGGTGTCTGAATTAATTCTCTGAAGTTGAATAAGATGTATTAAGGCCAATGTGGTTTTCATCTCCTTTGTGTATGTGCGTTGTGGTTTAAACCCAGCCATCAAGTAAGCACCACACAGATGCTCACCCACTCATCCCCCAGCAGGGTGGGGGGAGAGAATTAGAAGGGTAAAAGTGAGAAAACTGTCCCAGAAATGTCCCCTCCCAACGGCTTGTGCACCCCCAGTCTACTCACTGGTGGGGTTGTGTGAGGAGTAGAAAAGGCCTTGACCGTGTATACCTACTGTTCAGCAGTAATGAAAACATCCCTGTGTTACCAACACTGTTCCCACCACAAATTCAAAACAAAACCCCATAGCAGCGACTATGAAGAAAATTAACTCTACCCCAGCTAAAACCAGCACAATATGTTTTACTGTGTGGTGTTTTCAAAGAGGGGAAATCTTTGCTTCCCTCCTCAAAGGAAATTCCCAAACAGAGTAAGAAAAGCAGCAGAGGTAGAACTGAGAACTATTGGGAAGATGCTGCCTCATTTGGAATTTTTTTTTTTTTGTGTAGTCTTATTAAAGTAAAAGTGGTATTTTACCTACTCTGATGAAGACAGAATTACTCTCGCTATGATTAACATTTCTGCTTCTGAGAGATATTCACTGGTGTTCAGTTTTTTGCAGGTGATAGAGGATCATTTAAAAACATACTTAAAACATACTGTCTGCACTCACATGTTAGTGCTTCCAAATATTGAGTTCTTACCTACCACTTTGAAATTTTTTTATATTTTCTTTTAATAATTGTTGTGGCTGATGTGCTAATCACTGTCCTTTCAAAATGAGGAGCGGTTATCATTGGCCTTGAAATAAGCTATGGATAGTGTTGGTGTAGATTTCTCCTCATTGTACCTTGCAATGTATCTTCATGGGGAAGGTCAACTCTCTCTTGCATGCTTTTCAATATCTTTTGTCTATCCTGTTCAAATAACCAAGTTTTTGGTGGAAGAGCTCAGTCCTTGGCCAAAGGATTTAATAGTGGAGCATCTAGCACACCTTGGAGCAGGTGTTTAAGATTTGTTTCACATCATCCATCTGTTAGTTATGATGCTGTCCTCGTTATGATACTGTCCACCTTATCATGCTAGCTCAGTGAAACACTTCAGGTCTGGACAGATCTTTGATTAAATTGATCTTCACTGTGTGTTTTCACTTCCTCTATCTTAATGGAGGAGTTTCCTTTTCTCCATCATAACCATTGCTGAGCAGCTGTGATCAGCATCAGCTGCGGAGCTGTGTCAGTGACCCACTCAGCTAAGCCAACCAACTAGAAAAAACCCTATAACTTTCAACTGCTACTGATGTAGATGAACTTTGTTGTACTATAGCTTAAGAAAGTGCTCTATAACCCCTCGGCATCGCCAGGAGCCAGAATTGAACTGGAAATGTGGTATGTACACGTGTATACTGACTGTTTTCTAAAACTGTTGATGCCTTCCATTTGGGTTTTGTTGTTGTTGTTTCTTTATTTTAGTAATGCAATTAAATTCTCTTAGTCTTAGCTGTTCCTACAGTTTTTCGCTACAACCTTTCCTGCAGCCACGACTGTAGTCCTCAGGTCTTGAAGCCGGTCCTTTGGTTCTGTCCAGGGCAATGGGTCAGCAGCACAGAAGTGCTTCTCTGTGCTGAGTTCTGATAGTGATTCCAGAGCAGTCGTGTTTGATGAATACTATACGTGCCTGAATGCCTGGTGGAGCAGGAGTCTGATCTGATTAAACATACCTCCCTTCTGACCATCTAATTGTCAGTGTGAAACAAACAGGAAGGTTCCTCAGTTTAACATTTAAGGAGATATAATTAATTTTAAATTAGTAAATAATTTTGCATCTAGAAAGCCTGATTCATTTTGGTCATTAACCGAGAGCACCAGCAGTAAGCAGGTCACTTTAATGCAAGCTTCAGGTAGGTAGCTGACGTTAAAAGTTGTATTAACTTTCAGCAATAATTAAGTGTGGTCAACAGCCTTTGACTAAAGTGCGTGTATCTCTGGTGACCGGAGAACCATGATCTCCAGTTTACATCCTGTATTTTCTGCAACATGATGAGCTTTAAACAAAAATTCAAAATTAGCTGTCAAATGCACCTTGTACATTGAAAGCAGGTGATACCCCATTGAATAAGGTAAAAAAGAGAATGAAAACCCAAACACTTTGTCCTAAATTTAAATTGCCAGTTGATTCTGTTGGGCAGTGGCATGACCATAGCATGCATTTTTTAGAAATTTTTTTTTTTTTTTTTTTTTTTTTTAAGAGTGAAATCCTTCTCTTAAGCATAGTGAAGTGTATCATGTATCTTATGAGATGGAAGATTGACTTGCTGCCACTCTGTTGTTTAAATAGCTGCCACCAGCCATGTCTGATGAATGTATTGCTATAAATTATCTCCACTTTTCACATCCTTCTGCAATGGCTTTTATACAAAGAGTCTGCTAGTCTCTACTACTGCAAAGATTTTAGCAATATCCTGGGCATGTGAATGAATATACTGAATCATAAAAAACCCAGTTTAATTCACTAGCTATTTAGCTTTTACAAAGTGAGGGGCTAAGAAAATTCCCCATTAAGTTAAATAATATGCACTCTTTATATTAAAAAGTAACTTTGATATCAAAATACCCTAAAAACCAATACGTAAAACTTGGTCTATATTCCCCTTATACAGCTATAATATTGGATGAAGAAGAAAAGATCACAAGCAAAAGATCACTGACACCACTGTTGTTATTAAATCAGGACTGCTAAAGATTAAAATGCGCTTTCTCAATAGATGGATATTCTGAGACCAATTTTAACAGCAAGATCACCAAAAATTCTTTTCAAACCAACATTAGGACTGTAGGGGAGAACTTGGCTGACATACATCAGAGCTACAACAGTCCTGGGACAAGCAGTTGATTAACAGTAGAATTGTGGTGGTGTCTTCTCTGGGGTTATTTTGTTTGCTTTTTTTTTTTTTTTTTTTTTTTTTTTTTTAATTCTGCATTAGATAAGAACTTCTAGTTTATAATTTGTTTAGTTGGAATGTAACATTATTAAAGAGTCCACTTACAGATAGTAATGCAAATGTGAAACTGAAAAAAAGAAAGATTTGTCAGGAAGTTCTTTTTTTTCTAGCAACATTTGCAGAAGTTTTTTTAAAGAAGTTCAATTTGTCTCCTGTTTTGTGAGGAGTTTTCAAAGCCATATCTAGTTATTTATATTTATTCAGAATAAACGTGAATATTACTTTCATAGTTCTAACATTAAAATTAAACAGTGCCTGCAAGATACTTCATAATTCAAAGTAAATATTTGAAACCTTTTTATGACTGATGTTAGACAAAGACCTCAAGTGTGAACCAAAACAAAAAAAAGTCTTGAGTCAAAGTATAAGTTACCTCCTTAGCTCATTGCAAATGTCAATAACTTCAACAGATCATGCAAGAACAGGTCTGTAGACATAAACGAATATTGTGTCAATACTCAAATAAGCATCAAAACTGTAGACACTGATCTGGTGTGAATATCAAGTGTTGCTGGATATTTATGTTCTTCCAAAAGAAAGAAAAATAGTAAAAATGAGGAAAGGGGGCTTGAAGAGTTTGCTATAAAACCTGCTAAGTAATAGGCAGGCCTTTCTTGAATTTTCACGTACAAAAGTTTCTACTTTCAAACCCATCAAATGTCGCAAGGAAAAAATTCTCCAGTTAGAGCAAAACAAAGAGACCTTTCCCTTACAATATGACACCTAACATATGCACACAAATCTGCTTTGTTTTAAAGGCAAGTGGTTTTATAATTTTTTTTTTCTCTCCTTAGTTTAAAGACTTTGAGGTAAAAGTTGAGGGGAAAAAAGCCACTATTTGAGACTTAAAATGCTTTTTATAAAAAATATCCCTTTTATAAAAAAAAAAAAAAATCCCTTTAAAAAATATTTGAAACTAGTAGACACTGATGAAAACAGATATTTGTTTCATCTATTGGAATTAAATAAATAAAAATTTGAATGAGGATATAGTAGCTTAGAAGAGGGGTAGAGTTTCCAAAGGAAAACCTTGGTACTGATTTTGTTTAGTTATTAATCTAAAGGACAGGTGAACAATAAGTGAAATGAAATTAAACAGAACACAGTGCAATGTCTTGCTTTTGGGATAAAATTAATCTTCTAGAAATTTTGCCATCCAGAAGTGAGGACTAGGATTCAGATGCACTGGTGCTGTAGTGAGTAGCTTGTACACAGACATCTGTATCCTACCCCTAATGTGTGTGTATCATCCTGAGTGAGCTGGGCAAAATAAGTCACATGATGAGTCAATCCTTCAAGCTGGCTGTTCCTCGTGGGAATGGGGAGAGCTGCTACAAGCAGGTATTAACACTGTTGCTCAAAAGACCAGTCAGGCCTTATTTAAACTACTGTCTTCTTACCCCAAAGAATTCAGCCTAGAAGTGATCTAGAGACTGGCCACCAAGCCTCTGGTAGAGATGGAAAAACAATTTATTTGAGGACATTGTATAGCTGCTTTCCTTAACCCCATGAAAATAAGCTGAACAATGATGACATGTCTAGAAACAGCAGTGCCATAAATTCGTATGAATAGGAAAAAATTACTTAGGCTGAAAGACAAGGCTGATGCAAGAAAAAAACATGTGAGAGAAGGCTGCTTTTAACCATTGGGGTGGTATGAATCTGGAACAGCTTTCCAACAAAACTATCAGAAGTATGATAAAAAGTTTAATTACTTCAATAAATAGATCATAGCACAAGAGGATGAGATTACCATGTTAAAAAGAACCTTACCATCCTGGAAGACATGAAGAAGGAGTTTATGACCTTTGGAAGAAGGGGCAGGCAACTCAGGAGGACTACAAGGATGTCTTGAAGTTACACAGGGAGAAAATTAAAAGGGTCAAAGCCCAACTAGAACTTAAACGGGCTACTGCCATAAAACACAATTTTAAAATGTTTCTATAAATAAATAAGGCACAAAAGGAGGGCTAAAGACAATATCCATCTTTTACTGGATGCAGGGGGAAATATAGTGACAAAAGATGAGGAAAAATCTGAGGTACTTAATGTCTTCTATGCCCCAGTCTTTAATAGTAAGACCAGTTGTTCTTTGGATACATAGTCCCCCTGAGCGGGAAGGCAGGGGAAGGGAGCAGGATGAATTCTCCATAATCCAAGGGGAAATGGTTAGTGACCTGCTATACTACTTAAACACAGACAAGTCTATGGGGCAATATGAGATCCAACCAAGGGTTCTGAGGGAGCTGGTGGAAGCGCTCACCAAGACACTTTCAACCATTTATCATCAGTCCTGGTGAACCGGGGAGATCCCAGTTGACTGGAGGTTAACAAATGTGGTGTTCATCTACAAGAAGGGCTGTAAGAGGGATTTGGGAAACTACAGGCCTGACAGTCTGACCTCAGTGTTGGGGAAGGTTATGGAGTAGACCACCTTGAGTGTCATCTCATGGCATGTACAGGACAACCAGGTGATCAGGCCCAGTCAGCACGGACTTTTGAAAAGCAGGTCCTGGCTGACTATCTGATCTCCTCCTATGACAAGGTGACCCGCTTAGTGGATGAAGGAAAGGCTATGGATGTCATCTACCTAGTATTTAGTAAAATCTTTGACACCATTTCCTACAGAATTCTTCTGGAAATACTGTTTGCTCATGGCTTGGATGGGTATACACTTCACTGGGTAAAAAAACTGGATGGCCAAGCCCAAAGATTGTGGTGAATGGAGTTAAATCCAGTTGGTGGCCAGTCACAAGTGGTGTTCCCCAGGGGTTAGTACTGGGGCCAGTTTTGTTTAATGTTTTTTATCAATGATCTGAATGAAGGGATCGAGTGCAGCCTCAATAAATTTGCACACAACACCAAGTTGTGTGGGAGTATTGATCTGCTTGAGGGTAGGAGGGCTCTACAGTGGGATTTGGACAAGCTGGATTGATGGGACGAGGCCAACTGTATGAGATTTAACAAGGCTGAGTGCCGGATCCTGCACTTGGATCCCAACAACCCCATTCAACACTACAGGCTCTGGGAAGAGTGTCTGGAAAGCTGCCTAGTGGAAAAGGACCTGGGGGTGTTGATTGACAGCTGGTGGAACAGGAGCCAACAGTGTGCCCAGGTGGCCAAGAAGGCCAATGGCATCCTGGCTTGTGTCAGCACTGGCGTGGCCAGCAGGGACAGGGAAGAGATCTGAGCCCTGGGCTCAGCACTGGTGAGGCCACATCTCAAATACAGTGTTCAGTTTGGGGCCTTTCACTACAAGAAAGACATTGAGGTGCTGGTGGGTGTCCACAGAAGGGCAATGAAGCTGGTGAAGGGTCTCGAGCACAAGTCATGAGGATTGGTTGAGGGAACTGGGGGGGTTTAGCCTGGAAAAAGAAGGATGCTCAGGGGAGATCTTTTTGATCTCTACAACTCCCTGAAAGGAGGTTGTAGCAGGTAGGGGTTGGTCTCTTTTCCCCAAGTAACAAGCAACAGGACGTAGGGGATGTAGAGGAAATGGCCAGATGTTGCTCCAGGTGAGGTTTAGATTGGATATTAGGTGAAGTTTTTTCACCGAATGGGTTGTCAGTCATTGGGACAGGCTGCTCAGGGAGGTGGTGGAGTCATCAGCATCCCTGGAGGCATTTTAAAGACGTGTAGATGTGACGCTTAGGGACATGGTTTAGTGGTGGACTTGTTAGTGATAGGTTAATCTTTGGACTTGATGATCTTAAAGCTCTTTTCCTGCCTACATGATTCTATGATTCTATGAACCTGATGACCCAAGAAGTTTCTTCTATTCATATCTTCCTTAAAGCACAACTTTAAAAAATACCCTCAAAATCTCCTGTCCTGAGAACAGGGGTAATCTGCATATACATTAATGAAACTGCATATTGATGAGAAGAAAGTGTTACAAATACCGAGAAGGTACAGAACCAGTAAAAAAGTTGTTATCATTTCAAAACCAGCCAAGAATGAATCAGGTGGCCTTGTCTATTTCCATAAGTCTATATAGGGAAGGGCGTAGAAATCATGGGAGTTAAACACAAGACATTTTGCTTAACAGCTACATCTTTGGTATGTTTTACTGCCATTATCTTGGCTGCATCTGCCACGTCTGTCAAGCACGGAATAGAGAATTTACCTCCTACCTCTTCTTCTTTGATCCATGCCTTCATCAAGTTGTAGCCTTTCATCCTGATTTTCTGATGAAATAGAGCTAATTCTCTTCATGAAATTTTCTCCTCTTGCTATGTGTCGCTGGCCTGGATTAGCATACACCTTCTGCATCTAATGTTCAGCAAATGACCTTTCATGGCACTGTAATACATTTTGATGCTGATAGTTTTTGAATGCTTCCTTATACTGCCTGTCTACCAGGGGCCGAGTATGCAGCACTGTACTTAAAGGGGATGTAGGGGAATGGTAATTACCCAAGCTTCAGTTCACAAATCTTCTTTCTAAAGTCTTAGACCTCTAAAAGCCTGTAGTGCATGAGCCAATGTGAGGGAAAGTATTGAGTGGGTATTGTGTATAGTATTGTGTGGCACAAGCTTATGTAGATGGTTGAAAAAAGACATGTCCCTTTTTCAATGTGATGCCCTTCCGAGATGGACTCCGCCCTGTCAAAATCATTCTCCAGGACTAATAATTAAACCTGTTTGTATTTCCTGTGTAATTTATAGTGTATCTATTCTGTTGCAGTGATATAACATGTAAATGCAGATGAGGATCTGGGCTGAGTTTTTTAACTAAATAATTAACAAAGTTGCTTCAGTCCATGCTTGATCACATAAATAACTGTTAAAAGTTTCAGAGACTGTGAACACTTACCTCTTTCACTAATTAAACAGAACATGTTCTTGAACGGGTCCTTCTGAAAATCAGAACACTCCAGGGCCTAAATTTGGAAAACAAATATGACTGATATGTTTTCTGTTGATTATGTGTCAACTCACCTCTTAATTTATAAGAAATAAAAATAAATTTATTCACTGCTCTGTTAAGATACCTTCATGACAGATACGACCAGCAATATGATTTTGTTTCTGTCCTTCCTTAGCAAAACTTGCCGCTCTCCTATTTGCTCAGGTCATTATGTTAAGCTTAAAAATAACCTGAAAATTATTTAGTACAAGCAAGTCCAAGAATACATTTAGGCCCTGTGAAATACTTGAAAATGTTAATTAGTGCTAATAACAAATGTGAGGTGTTGTGAAACTCAGTGAATTACTTCATGTTTATAAGTTATTTTGGAATATTCAAGTGGAAATCACATTGCTGAAATGATAATAGTAATAATAATAATAATAATAATGTTTCTTGCAGTTATGCTATTTTTAGATATCAGTGCTCTTAAAGCGATGTGATAAACCTAAGAGACGAAATTATTATTTTTTTTTTTTAAGGCAAATGAGTGAGATTACTCACATAACATTGAGGGTCAAAAATACCCACAGAATTTGGTATTCAGGAAGAAGAAACCCTATTATTTTAGATGCAACTGTTATATTCAAAGACATATCCTGCTTCCAGAGGACAATGCACATGTATAGCACCAATCAGAATCACAGAATCATCTAGGTTGGAAAGGACTTCGAAGATCATCCAGTCCAACTGCTCACCTAGTACTGACAGTTCCCAACTCCACCATATCCGTAAGTGCTAAATCGACCCAACTCCTAAACCCCTCCAGGGATGAGGACTCCTCCCCTGCCCCGGGCAGCCCATTCCAATGCCCAACAACCCCTTCTGGAAAGAAATTCTTGTGACATCTAGTCTAAACCTTCCCTGGTGCAACTTGAGGCCATTCCCTCATGTCCTATCGCTTGTTCCTTGGTTATAGAGACTCATCCCCCCTCTCTGCCCCCTCCTGGCAGGGAGTTGCAGAGGGCCAGGAGGTCTCCCCTCAGCCTCCTCTTCTCCAGACTGAACCCCCCCAGTTCCCCCAGCCGCTCCCCAGCAGACCTGTGCTCCAGACCCTGCCCCAGCTCCGTTGCCCTTCTCTGGCCACGCTTGAGTCATTCAATGGCCTTTTTGGGGTGAGGGGCCCACCATGGCCTCATGCTGCACACACTGAAACATTACCAACTCATGTTCTTGTTTCAGGTTTGTTCAAAAGTTTTGAAAAGGTAAATTTGATCTACACAACCTTATGTGAGACTGAGTGTTGCTCTTCCCTATTGGTCTACCTTTATATCAAACACAGCCGTCTGCCCATGGTCAGCATAAAAGTCACATTGTGTGCTCTGGATAAAAGAGCAATCAAGTGGATCATCAGTTCAGATCAGATTTGTGCTGCGGATGATCCAATGTAGTGCTACAGCTTTAGTAAGACACAATGATGAGCCTAAAAAGTATCTTTTTAAAGTTATGGATGATTTAGCTAAATGCGGTGGGACACAAATTATAAACTGACTGACTTTATGAGCTAATCAGGATTAATATAGTATCATCTATGAGCTCAGTGAAGTTCCTCATGTTCTTTGATAAGTATAAAACTTTGTCCATCTTTTAGAACTACTAATTTGAGCATGGGATGATTTCTTTTACATCACCTATTATGTAGAAGGAAAGATTCCATTCCAGGTATCGTAGCATTATATACACATCGTTGTTCACATTACTCTGTGAAACAGGGACTGGAAGCATTGAGCTGCAAAATGTGTATTGTTAATCATTGGGTCATTAACCTTAACAATGTCAATGCATTCTCCTATCGGATTCAACTAAATGACTGCCCGAGGTAATAGTTAAGAGAACATTTCACACAGATGAACATATTAATGCTTTATTTGGTTCTAAATGCGGTGTGAAGGATTTAGGTAGGAGCTAATATATGTGAAGAGGAAAAAGAAAGATGAAGTACAATTGAAAAAAAAAAAAAAGTTAAAACTTTCCAAAAGAAAGCGAGTAGTCTCCAGTTTTCTGCAGCTGAGAACTGCATACCTATCTCACTCTATTTTTAGCTGCAATCATTCAGATAAAAAACTACGCTATTTTGAGGAGGACTTAAATCAAAGACCTGAGGTTTCATTAGAAGCCAGAGACTTTTTTAACATCTAATCTCCAATTTCTATAACTCATGTGAGTTCTCTGATCTGGTGTCTCCACAGTAAAATGTAGATAAGACATTCTTTATTTGGGTACAGCTGATGATGATGGGCTTCTGCCCGAACTGTGCTCTCTCTGCATCAGGCAATGGAGGTCTTGTGCATACTGCTGAAATGAGAAGACGCCACTACTATTCACAAAAATGTTTCTATTGCATATATCCAGTACATGCGTAAATCAAACACAGCACAAAACCTGTGTTGGTCTCTTATCCTAGAAGATCCTGGAAAGATATCATCCGGCAATAGACTTCTACCAGAGTGACTTATTTAGCAAACTGATCTCTGGAGACCTGTGTCCAAGGAACGTTCCTCAGACCCAGGCTAGAACTGGGTGTCAGACTAGATTAATTTCCTTGGTGTTGCTCCTGCATATCATCTTTTACAGGGAGCTGCAGGAAGCCTTTAGTCATTTCCTCTGGGTCATTTCCACATGAGCATCTCTGACCTTGTAGGGCAGCTCAGAAAGCTGATGGCACAGAATAGCCTTTTGCCATTTCCTGAAAAATTAATTTAATCAGCAGCCATTTCCCAAGTTGCACTCAGGAAAAAGGCTATAATAATGCACTGGAAATTGGATGATTGGTCCTGGTGGTCTGCAAATGGCCTGGAGGATGCATAGAAAAATATTCAGATTGAAGGCCTTTTAAAACAACTGCACCAAGCTTTTTCACTGCAAGTCCTTTCAAAAAGCCTCAGTTCCGGGGCTTCCTCTCTTTCCTTGAAAGATTAAATACAAAAAATGACACATTTCAAAGCCAGTTTGTATTAAGCTGTTAGATAGCCTAATAACTTATTTCTGTAAACATGTAGTATTGAGTCACATTTGGTACCGAAACTAGTCCATTAACGTTGTTTCACTTAGCAGTGAGCAAGGAAGAGATGGTACACTATAAATATCTTTCGAGTGCTACCAAAAAACAGAGATAGGAATAAATTAGGGGCTCTCAAAATAGTAAGTGTGATATTTGCTGCTGGGTGTTTAGAGGATCAGACCACTGATTTCTCTAGTTTTAATTCCACTGCCTTACTTTTAGTTGTGTTCCCCTGAAAGACCTAAAATTTCACTCTCCTCTCCTACTACTCTTTGCAGACTGTTATCAGTCAACGGTTAGCAAAATGATACTATTTGAAATGGCTACTGAAGTTGAAAAGTGGAAAATATTTTTTCACAAAGGATTTTTTTTGTTGTTGTTAATATGGAAATGTTCACCTAGTAGTTTTTTAGTAGTTTCTCTCATATGCATGGATATAAATCAATTGTAATTCCCAGTGAATAAACACTGTAATTCTGCAATAGTTGGGCCTTTCTGGTTGTGTGGGCTGGGAAGGAAAAATTTGTTAGTGTGTTAATTCTAAGGAAGCTTTTTAATGTCTTCTTCCTTTTTGGAATTAAGGATTTGGATGGTGATGAGGGGGAGTGAGCTTTTGTCATGAATTTTAATGAGACATTTATAATCTCTCTTGATTGTATTTAGGTTTTTTTTATTGTTGCTTTTTTTTTTTTATTTTATTTTTTTTTTTATTTCACTCATTCAAGCAGTCACTCTATGAAAGCTTTTTTTAAGTACTCCAAATCTATTCTGGTAATGAAGACATGAATGTCAAGCAAAGCAATTTTTACTAAATTTACAACTAATTCTCTTAGACAAGATCAAAACGGACATAAAGAAAATATCCTTTATATGTAAAAAAAATAAAAAATAAGACCAAGCTGAAGCTCCCCAGTTACATCCACTGACATATAGTAAGGCGGCATTCTTAGCCATTAACAATTTGCCACAACTGATCACAGTCATTGCACGTCACATTTGTTTATCTGCAAATGACAAAGCACCAGTAATAATATTTTATAGGAACGAAGCTTCTGCAGCTGTTGCTAGGTCCAACAAGATTTAAGTTCTATTTCTGTACGTGTTCTTAGCCTCCCATACCAGTCTCCCTCTTCAGATAATTGGAATTTGGCCCAGTGAACCCAGAAGAAATGAAAAGTAACTAAGATAGTAAGATACAAGCCAAGATTCTGAAAGGGAGGGGGGGGGAAGCTATTGCAGCAGAACTAGCTAGATGTGGAACTGGTATTTTATTCTTAATATTTATGTGGACCACCAACATAAGATTTATTCTCTCTGGAACAAACTCTATCTTCTCTTTCAGCATAGTTTTTCATTTTGTTTTCCAGAAGAGTTCTGACTCTCCTCAACCTGACACAGTTGTGCAGTGTAACTTAGCTTTTAGAGTGGACTTGAAAAATCACGAGGTTATTCAAGGCAAATCTTTGCCCGGCTAGACACATGTTCCTCTCTGTTTTTTGTAAGAAGATACTCAAAGTGCCTATAAATTCCACTTGCATTCTAGAAGATATCATGCTCTAGAAGTGTAGTAATAACCAGGACTGGGATGAGAGCAGGCTGGTTTAGGAGTACTTAATTTTTCTTCTGTGTTGCTGTTTATCTATACCACAGTGGAAACAAGCAAGCTGTTGCAGTAGATTTAAGCTTGCAATCCTACTTAGCCTCATGGATAAATCATTAGGGCCTTATTCCAAATCTAGTTTTGCTGCTGCAAATCATCTGTCTGCATGCATGGCAAGCCTAACTCTTAAAGATGATCTCAGATGTGCTCCACATGGAATACAGACACTCTCAAGCAGCATAATAGATTGGGTTGTGGCTGGCAAATAAATACATGATACTGAGTAAGACAAGCAGCTATAGCTGTATCTACACCATGCTACAGAAAATGAGCTAGAAGTAGCCAAGATAATGCTTATGGGCTGATGTAGAAATATAATCGCATCTGCATAATTTTGGCACTATTTTAATGGATGCTGAGAAACAGAACTTGTAACCTCAGCCACAGATTGGCATTTAGTGCTTTGGGATGTTGTTTAGTATCTCCTCATGCTACTGTGTTGTTCTGTGTCAGCCAACCATCTTAAGTCACCCATAGCTTCAAGGTCCATACATTTTACTTTATTCTGTAGCATAAACACGTCCTGCATGTTCGTAACTGGGAAAATCAAAACGTCTAGAATTGTGTCCTCATACAGACATTGCTTTCCCCATGATGGAAGAATAAAATATGTTTTAACTATGTGGTGGTGAAGCCGTTAAAATATCTGTCTAAAATGCAAAGTTTTTCATCAGCATTTACGTAACCTGTACCTACTTACAACTATTTTTCATTGGTGATGTTTTGTCCCTATTTTTCTAGGAAGAAAACAATTCTGATTATAGAGTTTTGCTTCCTCTTTATGAATATTTATAAAGATAATGATCTAGAAAAGACACTAATACTTAACAGATAACCTGATGTGCCTTTGGTTAGTTCCAACTGCTTGAGAATATCTGGGCTGACAAATTCATGCTCTAGATAGTTAGCTATTTTATTAATTTCCTTAACCTTAATTATCCATGTTTCAAACTTATTTCTAAACAGCAAGTACAGCATCCAGGAAAATAAATTGGTAAATCAATAAACACTGTTGCAATGTCTCTATATTTATCAAAGAAACAACAAAGTTCTAGGCCACACAACTAGGGTGAAAGTGTCCATGGTGGATTTTTTTAAATATTCCTTCCACCTATAGTTACTTTCTCCTTGCAATAACACTCCAAAAGTAGATGCATTTCATTTTCTTTTGCTTAAGTTAGCACTTTTCTCATTGAAGGCCCTCAAGGGAAGTGGAAACTCTGAAATATGAAATGCAATTTATGCTTGCCTTGTAAAATCCCAAAGAAGCAGCTTTAAGACCATAATAACCCTTGCTACTCATTCTATGAACATGCCTATAGAAAATGTTAATTTAATCAACAAATTATAGCTTAACACAAAGCATGAAATACTGGCAGAGGAGGAGAAAGGTCTCTTATAATTTTTATGATTAATCATGAATTTGAGACTCTTTGTTATTCTTGCATAAATGAAGAACTTCTCCTAAATGGATTATGTTGCATTTCCCATTCATTTTATATCCTGACTCACATCGACATACATGTTCCATCATAATTTATAAGAACTCACTTATGCTGACATGAATGTATTTTAGCGAAATTGTTGATTTTTTTTTTTTATTTTTTTTTTTTTTTTTTTTTTTTTGGTAGTATTCGGAGATGTTGTTTGAGAGGGAGATCAGAGAGCCAGTACTTTTAGAGGAAAACCTGCAGTTTTCACACTAGATTCTACCAGCATTTTTAGCCCATGGATGCTGATCATGGGATGTCTCACATAGTCTAAGTGATCCCTGCCAAATGTTGAAGCAATGAAGTTAGAAATAGGAATATTGGAATGGAAAAGAACAGAATAGATTTCTATAAGTCAGCTTAAATATCCATTTGCAGTAGGGTAATATTACATTTTTCAAAGGCGTATATGAACTGATTAGATTACCTGCAAATGGAGTGTTAATTAATAATATTCATAATACAGTGCAATACAATTACATTAGCAGGAAAAGCTGTCAGATCTATTGTAGCCATGTCATTCAGGCATTAATCCTAAAGATAATGGACCAAATTCTGCTTGGTTTTTTTTTTTTCAGCTTATATATGGAATAACTTCAGTCACACAGGCTGGCTGTACCTTCATGTGACTGAATAGTCAACTTGTCCCATTATCCTTTAATGAAAAGCTTTCTGAAAATATCTGTCAATTAAGCATGCTTGGCAAGCTAGCTTTTTGGTTGATAATAATTCAAAAGACAAAATACTGGGTCTGAACTCTGCAGTTCAGGAAGGCCATGGACAGTGGCTTAGAGTAATTTTTATATCCCCCTAACGCTACACTCAGGTAATTCTTACTTCACTCTAATTTATGTCCACCTCCATTAAATCTACAGGTAAAAAATTTGCACCCACAGTAGGTGTAACCCAAGGACCTAAAGCACAGACCTTAAATCTTATAGATTAAATCAGTTTAGGAATTCTTGAATATCAAAACAGCTTATGCTTTAACTGGAATGTCTCTCCAGCACAGCAAAAAGAACCATATGGAACATTGTTCTGGCTCTTTGCCTTTACATTTACACCTTCTTCTCTTCCTACCAAGCTGTCTGAAGAAATCCCTTTGATTGTTGCGTTTGCACTTCCTGTGATCTGGGTATCATACTACGTAATGCAGTGGACATTGTTCACTCACTATAAAACTTAGAACAGTTGAAAAATTAATTGGTGTCATTATCATCCTGCCTTTAAAACATATGGATTTTAACTTGGCAGCTGGAGGGGAAAAAAAAAAAAAAAAAAAAAGGCGGCACAGATTGTAATAATTAATTTCATTTTCAAAAATCCATTAACAAATTAACAGCCCAACTAGGCAATTATCAAAATTATCAAGATGAGGTGAAACTAAAGAATTGATATTCTGATTGTAAACAAACCCTCTTCGCTATTCAAGGATGTACTGTCTACCGTCAGCAGAGAATTATCTGGTTCTTATGGAAAAGGAATTTCAATTCATGAACCAAAGCTGCAAAGAGGTCAAAGTCCATCTGACTCCTTTGATATGTGAACATCTACCTTGACTGACAAAATGAGAATGTGACTAGGCATATTTTTAATTAAAAAACGTGATTTACTGCAGCTGGAGTTTTTTTACTGGGGTTGTAAAGGACTCATGCTCTCTATAATTGGTATAGTAATAAATACAATATAAGAAGATGATCCTGCTGCAAAGCTCATGTCAGCTGTACAAAAGGACACAGAGCCAGATGTTCTAACTTTTACTATGCTTAGCAGTTAGGCTAAAGGGTTGGGGGGAAAGCGAAGATGGAATAAATCAATAAATACTGTTATCTTTTCCCAAAAGAAATGTGTTTAGACACAGAATAGATATATACCCTACCTCACTCAGGGAAAGGAACCTGCAACAGTGTTGTGAGGGTAGGAAGGAGTCAGAGGAGCAGTGGGGCCAAGCGTGAGGAGGCAACGGATAAAGTGTCTGAGGGAGCAATATCTAGTGGGCATAACTGTATAGTTTCATACCGTCAATAGGAGATATTGATTCAGTGTACTCTGAAGGCTGCCGATGGCAGAAACACTGCAGTACAAAGCAGCATTTCACACTGGAAATTCTTGGTCATCAAACATTTATTCCAATACTGTTCAAGGTGTAGAGCCCACAGCACTAGTAATTAGTAGTTTTCTGATTATTAAATTTTCTTTTGTAATGCCTATTGAGATCAATTTTCTGTCTTACGAATCCTCATAATTAGCATCGTGCCAAAGGTACAGAATGGACCGATGCTTTGAAGTGCAAAGACTGAGTTTACAGACTGAGGAGACAGGATTGGGATGATAAAACAAGTAATGTTAACAGTCTGGCATCAGCCAGCATCCTATTTACTGGCAGGAGAAGACAAAGAGATGGGAATAAAAGACAGAGGAGGAGGCAGTAGAAATCTTGTGAAGGGTAAAAAGGCAGGACATGGAGAACTGGGAAGGAATAATCCCAAGGTAAAAAACCTGGAATGGATAGAGAAGGAAAGATCAGGAAAAATAACGTGTTCAGCACAGGACACAGAAAGTCTCAAAAAATGTAGGTAGTTCTAGAAAGAGTCGGAGGTCCCAACTTTGGCTGCTACCCTCCTGCTCTCTGCTGGGCTACACTAACATTCAATTTTCTATGTAATTCTTCCCCAGCAAAACCAGGCATGAAATGTGTTATGTGTGAAACTTTTTAACTGGGAAAAAATTATGGGGTTTTATCCGGAAAAAAAAAAGCTAAAAGAGACCATTTCTCACTCTAAATTATCTAATTAATCTGTACTGTAATCTGATTTTCTTATTAAAAAAGCTGTTTCAATACTTGTAATATAGTCTTTGAGCACACACATGGTGTTCCTGTTTAGGACAATCATTTATGAGATATGTATTTCAGATGTTTATATCCATAAAGGTGTGAGAGTACAGACTGGGTATAGTTTGTATTGTTTTTCTGGGCATTTTATAGCTCCAAAATCTCCTTGGTGCTACGGTTAATTTGTGACCACTATTAATTTAAATGTAACTCAGGTGCACCTATACTCTACTGAAGACACAGCATTGTGTTTTAGACATCTCTCCAGTTTCTTTAAACAACAAGCTCTGCAGTGAACTACTAGAATTACTAATTTCCATATCAGTACTATTAGTTTGGGAATTATTTTTCTTCAACTATATGCTACACCTGCTTCTGGTTCCTTTTAGGCTCGGTGGAGTACGTAGTCAATGAAAGGTGTAGGGTAAATGTGCTTTTGTTTAAGGTATGCTGCATGTTTTATTTTAAGCAGGTAGGCTAGAAGTGCCCTGAAGCAGCTCAAGATAAGCCTGAGCAAGTGAGCACCACATTGTGCTAACCTGGGCTCACGCCTGCATCGAACAGGCACTTTTTAAACTTTATGATGTCTAAAGAACTTTATATGTTTTCCTCCCTCATTTTACCTCCAAAAAGAAGGAAATATTTCTACCTCAAAAAGAAAAATAAACCAAATAACATTAAAATATGTACTTTTCCTATAGAACAATTAAAGAAACTGAATAACCCCTTATATGCTCTGACAATAATAACTGGCATGTAACAGGAGATATTTGTCCAAGGTACTTGCATGAATCCTGAGTGACCAGCTGGCAGCTGTCTCTGATCTGGCTTCAGCTTCCTGGAATCTACAATTGTTTTGCATTTGCTTAACTTACAGAAGGAAACACATATTTTCCCTTGCATGAAAGGAACGGCAATCTTTTGTTATTTGACAAAGACGTCCCACCGATCTGAATGTGACTGTTGCTGAAATGATTTTTTGATCCACTCATCTTTAGAAAGCTTCCCCAGTGCTTTTACTTTTGTACCTATATATTTCTTTATTTATTGTCTCAGGTAAATAACTCAAACCTTTCTGTTATATGTCCCTCAGCTGCACCAGGGGATTCCATGACAGTTCCTATTACTACCAGGATGCTTTTCAACGGCAGTTCTCAGCTTGCCTTAGTCTGTTTCTTCTTTTCTTCTTCCAGTTGCCATTTTTTGTCATACCCTGCTGATCACATCACAGGTTCCCATGACAATTCTTGGCAGTGCAGCTATACAAGTGGAGGTTGCTAGACTGAAACTCAAGAACACAGTCTTCTTTGCAGCAAGGTATTCACGCTACCAGGCCCTCCAGAGGATAGATGCCAGCACTCGTACTGAAACTCAGGCTTTATATTCAAACAGTTGTGGAGCTGTAAGGAGTGGTGCTATGATTTTATAGATCATAGGAAGAAATAAAAGTATATCTAGCAAGTGACTTAGTCTATTCATCAAAAACTGCATTATTCCCCGGGGTAGTTCCTTGAAGCAGCTGAGATTTAAATATCTAAGGTAACAGGTCTTCTACCAAATCAATTGGGAATTTCTGTTGGAGAATCACTATGCCAGTGTTGTTTATTAATATTACTTAATTGCATTGTACAAGCCTTGATTACTTGTGTAGCCTTAAGAGATCTAATCAAAGATTGGGGTGTAAGAAGGAGCTGTACAAGGAAGAAAATGTATATTGTCTACCTATGGTGTTTGTAGTCTTTAGATCAACAAGGAGCAGCTGGTAAATTATCCCGGCATAAAGACAGATGCTGAATTAAAAACTACCCATCCTTCCAAAACTGGAAGGATGGGTAGTCTGCAACAAGGCAGGTTTTAAGGAAGGATTTAAAACGGATGATAGAATTCCTTCACAAACGTTTAGTGACTTTTTCAGCAGAGGATGTAAAGAATAAAAGTGTTGATAGCAAAAGCAGATGATCAATAACAGTACAAAGCTGAGGGCTGATATCTTGTTCAAATCACAAGACTTACAGGAATAGGGTAAAGTAAATGACTTTTTAAAGGCTAACACTTTAGATAAAAAGCTTGAAAGCTCGCTTCGGGTGTGTGAAGTATCAAGCCACATATCATGGAGGGAATGATGCAATCAAAGCAAGGTGCCAAAACCAACAACTTGAATAGTGATGTGTGCATGGATTGAGATCCCAGGCAGGTGGGGCAGTTGATCAGTATCAAGGTGAAGAAGCAGCTATATTTCGTGTGTATTTATTTTTAACTCTCAGTGATGATATAGTAGTCAGATACCAGCAAAATTTGTCAGTGTCTGACATAGGAATGACAACCTGATGAGTAGAAGATGTGTGAAATTTCTAAATTCTAAGTTATTCCCTTATTTTAAAATATGTGTTTCTTCACAGGGCACTGTCATGAGTCTGAGTCTAGCTAGTTTTGCAGGATTTAAGATTCAAAGCTCTTGATTTTGACAGCATCTGACACGAATTTTTGTAATTGTTAGGTGGTGTGAGGTCAAAAAAGGAAGACCATCTAAACCGCAAAATACAGGCCACTACATTAACCAGGGTAATTAACTTATACAGAAATTGCATTATGTTTTATTCCATTTAGCAGTGGTGAAAATAGGCTCAATCGACTGTGTCATCAAAATATGGACTTTTCTAAAGCAGCAAAATACATGATGCAGTAGGAAGAAAGGGAATATTGACTGAACACTTGAAGCAGCATCTTGATAATTTTCAGGGTTTGTGAACTGCTAAAGCAACTATTTTAGCTATGCTAATTCAATAGGCAAACCACTGAAAGTAATGAAACTACTGGATTATAATTTAATATGATGAATACAGAAAACACTGAGTCAACTTCTGCATTTCATCTGGAAACAGCTGGACTCAAAAAGAAGATTTACAGAACCCAGTCCAACATTTGAGTGGGAGCTCCAAGCCCCTTGCCCACCTTTCCTCAATAACCACCCAAAATGCTGACTGAATAAGGTTGAAATCCTACAGTGAGGAAAAAAAAAAAAAAAAATCACACGTAGTTAAAGGCTGTATGGAGGCACAGGCGAGCAAAAGATTGGACTGATTGCAGAGATCACTTGTTTTGGCACAAGAAACGTCTGCATGTGTAACTTCAGAAGAGTTAGGTAGTGTGTGTTACTGATATGGATATTCCAAATGGACATTTTAAAAAATAAAAATAAGTTAAAAAAACCCCAGTGCTCGATAAGCAGAACTATTTAAAGGTATCATGTGATTACTATCTTTTATTTATGTGTGCATGATAGGATGATTTGAAAGAAGTAATAGTCTTTTACTCAGAGAGATGTTGATAAATGAATGATTAAAATGAGAGTAGAACTTACTAATATTTGGAAGGAATTGCTTTTCCATAAGCACAAGAAGAAATAATTTAAATGATTTAGAAATTATTTGTAAATTTCCTCTATTATTGAACTTACATGAAAAAAACATAAACTTCTTGACTGCAATAAATGGTTTCTTCCATCCATCAAAAATGTTATGGAAAAATCGGTCTTGCGTATTTTCAGAATTTTTAAGCATTTTCGGGTTTCAGTTATAGATTTCCTTCCCCACCCCATGGACATGCCCCATTAATCAACTACACATTGTAATTTTGGGGTCAAAAGCGTTCCCAATAATTTTTCCTTTGATACGACGTTATTCTTTCAATACTGTTTTCAAAGTAGATCTTAACAATGCATTTTGCAAGCGAAAGAAACTTCAGCTTCTTGTAGAGAGAAGGAATTTCTCAGCGACTGTAGGCCATGCAATTGCTTTATGAACTAAGCTTTATTGCACTTTGTTTTTTTAAATTGCTTTAACAAGCAATTAGTGGTTATATAGTTTTGCCACCACTGGAACCTACTATGTTATCTATACTGATAAACTGATTCATTCCCTGTTTACCTCCAGGGTTCTATCTTCTAGATTTTTGTAATGCAAACACATTATTTAATTCCTAGCATCTAGCCTGTAGGAAGCCAGTTAGTTTTGCTCACTAGGAAACTCAGGAATAAGACAAATGAGAGGTGTATTCAAAAGAGAAAAGTAAAAAGGTGAAACACTGGGGTTTCAACCCCAAGCCCCCAATTAAGGCTGACATGTGGGTGATTCCCACAGCCCTTCCCAAAGGGGGGGGAGTTTCCCTTTAGGCTTCCCCCCAGGGTGCGGCGGCCTTGCAGACAGAGCCATTGGGTGAACGAGCCCCAGGTGTCTGCAGTGAGTAACCCAAGGTCAGGTGTCCCACTGAGGGGTCAAAGCTGGGACCCCTGGCAGGGAGAGAGCAGTGTCTGTGTGTGAGGTGGGTGTCCTGTGCAGAGTTCCCTGCTGGGGAAGGACCTCCTGCCTCCCTGGGACTGGGCTCCACTCAGCTCTGGCTTTTGTAAACGTGGGCTCTGTAGGGATTCATGATGGGGCTTCCCTGGTCTGATGTGTTTGGCTGGTTGACCTGGTTGTCTCCTGTCCCTTCTATGGGAGACTGCATTTCACTGTTTATCCCACCCATTGTTGGTTGTGTGGTGGTGGTGTTGGGGTCATTGGGATTGATGTTGGTTATGTACAACCTGATTGACTTGTTTGTACCCCCAGTGCTTACCCATGGACTGACCCTGTTGTGTCAAATACAGTCTGGTTATTGGTTCATCTTTATGCTGGCTGGGTCCTTTATGCTAGGCCTGATAATTGGCAAAACAGAAGGAGAGAGTAAAATTATTTAAAAAATCATTAAAAAAAAGAAAAAAAGAAAAAAAAGAAAAAAGCCCCCTTCCCTTTGACATAACCAATTTGGCTTTTTATAAGGTAAGTTTTAAGCTGATGAACCATTTGGGCTAAGGAATAGAAGAATGATTTGATTTAGGAATGAGAGATCCTCACTTATCTCTGCATCCTGTAGTCTGGCACTTGGTCAGTGGGACTTGGTGTGGGCCCAGGGTAGCTGGGTCATAGTGTCCATGGATGTGCATCAGAAAAAAAACCCACAAACAAACAAACAAACACAGGATTAAGCAGTATTGGTCCCAAAAGTATCAGTGAGGACTGATAACTCTGTAAACATTATTTATTATAGTTCAAATTATATGAAAGAAATGTGGCCCTTACTGTTGTCTGCTAAGGACTCCTGTATCCTTTCAGAAGGGCCAGGATTTCAGTCATGTATTTTGAGATGGATGCTTAAACCCTCTGTGACAACCTGCAAGTGCTTCCCCATATGATAACACCACTGTGTTATTTACGACGGTTGTGTGGAAAAAGATGATGGGGCTTCTCATCTGTACTTTGCTGTATCGAATAATAAGGCTCACCATTTTATCCCTCCATGATCCAGCTGTAACTGTAGTTATAAGAAATAAAGCAGCTACTCTTTTAATATTTCCTGTTGTAGAAAGGGAAGGTTTTATGAGAGGTGGGAATAAGACATAGGCCTCATGGTTCACCAACTAGGCTAGCTGAGGTAAGATCTTTTTTTTTTTTTAAAAAAAAAAGCCAAGTAATTTACTCCTCACTCTGAAAAAGGAAAGCTGTTGCACAGGCAGCATTCTTGCTAAGCAATAATTAAATCCTCTTTTCTTCCTGGGATGGCTGCTTCTTGGGAAATAGCTCCTATGAAGGTAATAGCTCCTGGTAACTCCTCTGCCAGTAACTACTGCTGCCCATCTAAGTCTCATCTTGCCTAGTGTTAGACTGCTTTGGCAATAAACAGGGACAGATCTCGACTTGTCTCAACTTTGGGAGCTGAGAGTTCATATGGGATGCTCCCAGTACCTCACTTTCAGATCTCAGTGCATTTTTACTGTCATCCAGCAGTCTCTATGGCAACCCTTACTGCAGCACAGGCTCTTACGCATTGCATATGTGCAGCACATGTTTTCTTTACCTCCTGCTTTCAAACACCTTATTTGGTTTTGGGGGGTTTCTTTTTTTTTTTTTTTCCCTACTGAAATAATGACTTTAATACAGATAATGAGCCTGCTGTGTTGCCAGATGAACACTTGGGTAGCTTCCCAATAGTACTTTTTGGGTCTAACTCATGCACTAATGATCAAGTGTCCATTCCCTACACTGCTTCCCAAGCTTATTTTACAAATGCATGTTGGTGGTGCTAATGGTACAACACTGATGTTTGCACTGCTAAATCTACATACAAATGAAGGACAATTAGGATGTATGCAGTCATGCATGATGATTTTTGGAGCTGTTGTACAATATTTATGCTTCTTTATGCTTCATCTGTCCTGAATTACATGTCTCTTTCAGCTGGAGCCCTGCTGAAAGCTTTGTGCAGAAGGTAAGACTATTATTGTGCAGTTTATCCAGGAGGGCATGAATTTTGCAAAATTGTCACTAACTTCAAATCTTCACAAAGTTTATCTGTATGAATACAGTTTACCCAGTACCCCTGATGCACTGTCAAGGATTAAAAGATTATCATAGGGCAGCCTGAAGCAATCAACATCTACTTTTGGACATCTCATATTAGCAGTGACATTGCCCAGAGGAAATTGCTTCTTTTCTACTGAGGGAACTTTGTCTCTCTGGTTCCTAAGAAGTGTTTCTGCAAGAGCAGGAAAAGGAAAGGAAAAAAAAAAATAAAAAGAAAGCAAAGGGAAAAAGAAAAGGGAAATAAAAATGAAAAGAAAAAAAAAAAAAAGTAAAATACTTCAGAGGGATAAAAGCTATTTGACAAATGACTAATGGAGAGTCCTTGGAAAGCAAATAAAAGTTACATCGATGTTATCACACTGCTTCCAATAGCACATTTAAAGGAACTCAATCAAAGTGTGTAGACCAAGCATTTAACCCAGCCTGACCTTCTTGAAACCAGTCCATCTCTTCCCTTCTCTGATCTCTCGATCCTGTCTGAGTGTTGAGAATATTGTTTCCAGGAACACAAAAATGGGAAGGGTATACAAGTGGACACTGACATTCAAAGACTTAAAAGAACTGGGTATTTCCAAGCTCACTTTGTTGGTGATGTCCGTCATAAAATATATTTAGTCTGTCTCATGTAGTGGTTCAAGGGAAAAATTAGTTTTGAGTGTTTAACATCACAAAAATCCATGTAAGAACATAACTCATTGGAACTCATGAAGCGTTCAGCTAATGGAGTCATCAGTAGAACAGCTTGGAAATAGTTCTGCATTACAAAAAGGTATTATTATTTATTAATATGTTTAAATCACATAGGGTTTTGTGGGTTTTTTGTGAAATTTCCTAAGAGAGAAAAATTCTTTCCAGTTAATTCAAAGTGAACAGTGAAAGTGGCACAAGTCTTCTCATGAAAGTGCTCCTGTGGAGAGAGGAAGCTGGAGATCTGCAAAGTCTGCAGCTGAAGAAAGGCTGGAACAAATGTCTTCTGTTCCCAGATTCAGAATCCATGATACCAAATGATATATCTGTATGTGAAAAAGCCCTAAATGCGTCAGTTTTGTCTAAAAGGATTTCTTAAACTTATATATGACAGGAGATTTTACAGGCATGCATTCCCACCATCCCATTTTCCAGTGTTTCCTAGAGCCTAAATTAGGCACCCCTATGACTTGAATGCAGTGGGTATTGCTAAACCCATTCTTACACATGCGAACTTAACACTCCTGTGTATGGGATAAGGAACACAAATATCTAAGGTATTTTTTCCCAGTCCAGAAATTTTGAGTCATTTTGAGCTGTTTTGATGATCTGGTCTGAAATAGCTTGCTGGGGTAGAATAATGGAAGAATGGTGAGGAGGGTTGTAAACACACTCAAGTGTTAGGCTAATGGTTGGACTGGATGATCTTCAAGGTCTTTTCCAACCTAGATGGTTCTGTGATTCTGTGACTCGCAGCTGGGGTGTAGAAACTCATGTATATCATAATAATTGCAGCTTAGTCCTGTATGCTTGACAAGTAGAACATCTATGTTTCAGTGACACAGGCCTGTGATAGAGGAACCTTATCAAACAGACTTGTGATTCCTGCCCTGCTGTGGCAAAGATCAAAGCACAGTGGTTAGCTACACCTGGGAGAATCCCTGAAATACAGGTGAAAAAGGCAGGTTTGATGATCCTCTAGCAAGGACTGAACTCCGTGGTGCCTGTGTTTTTGTTTGTGTGCTCAGGTGCTGCTTCAGGGATCCCCCTGGTTCACAGGTAATGAAAATGAATTTACTCTTTGCATTTTATCCATGGTTTTGTGGATGCTCCTGTGTCCCACCTGTGTCAGCTCACACACCTGTCCAGTATTACCCAAGAATCCTTCCTAGGAAAGGAGATTGAGTCTTGAGTCTCTCTGAAACCAGCTAAGCAGTCAACCTCTGCTTATACACCTTGTGGATAAAACACACATTTGTCTTAAAGGTACATCAAGTGGCACTGGCTGCAACCTCTACTGAAGTGTTTTCCACAGGAAGCATTTTCCAAATAAGTAAATGAAACAATAGCATAGAAAGATGTTTTGGCTTTTAACGGACAACATGAGATGAAACAGTACCTGACAAAGAAAGATGAATAAGAATAGAAAGTTCTTTCAATTCTAATTGTTTAGAAAGGCATGATATTTTTCAGAAAGTCCATATTCAGGAAATCAGTGTCCTTTTTGGTAAGAAATGAAGCAACAACAATAGCAAAACTCTTGAACAGGAAAATTTGCTCTTACTTTTTTGATTGTCCTTAAAAAAAAAAAAAAAAAAAAATCTTTGTATAAGTTATGTATTAGTGAGCATTGTATGGGGAAAATTATGGATACAGAAGAATAAAGCCAGAAGAGAGCTGAAGCAAAATAATTCATAGAAATATGCCTAAATTTTTTTCCTTTTGCTTATTTTCCTGAGAAGTCATTGTGTGCCTGTCATAGATTAGCCCTAGCTGGCAACTAAGCACCACACAGCCTGTCACTCACTACCCCCAGTGGGATGGGGGAGAAAATCAGAAGGGTAAAACTTAAGGAAACTTGTGGATTGAAATAAGAACAGTTTAATGATTGAAATATAATAATAATAATTATTATTATTATATAATAATAATAATAAATTGCAATGAAAAGGAAAATAACGGACAAAAATAAAACCCAAGAAAAAAAAAAGGATGCAAATGAAAACTGATTGCTCACCACCAACTGACTGATGCCCAGCCTGTTCCCAAACAGTGCTCCTGGGTCAGCTTTCCCCCAGCCTTATGTGCTGAGCGTGACGACATGTGGTCTGGGATGTCCGTTGGGGTCAGCAGTCCCAGCTGTGTCCCCCCCAATTCCTTGTGCACCCCCAGCAACTCGCTGGTGGGGTGAGAGGCAGAAAAGGCCTTGACTGTGTAATCCCTGCTCAGTGATAACGAAAACACCCCTGTGTTATCAACGCTGTTCTCAGCACAAATCCAAAACAGCCCCATAGCAGCTATGGTGAAGAAAATTAACTCTATCCCAGTCAAAACCAGCACAGTGCCTTATCACGGTTAAGTAACATAAATATCTGGTTCACTGCTAAGTCCCCTGACTGTCTGCACAAAATCTATTTTATTTTGTAATGGGAATTTCTTTTGCAATGAGCCAATCAGTTTTTTATGAAAAGCAACTGAGTGCACTTCTCAGGTAGAGCACTCAGAATCATTGCTGTACTGAAAAAAAAACATGTTTGCTGTCCTAAAAGGTCTCAGTTTGGCACAGCCCTCGCATTATTCCATGTATTTGTACTGGAAAAACAACTAAAATCTCTGTTTTAGCAGAAATAGTCTAGGGCAAAAGTCAAATGAGATCTAGGCAATATAATGAATGGCATCTGGAGGGTAACTAACTCAACTGACTGAGTTCAGGTAACTAGTTCAGGGTAAGCTGAAGAGATTTCAGGATGCTACTGTCTCTATTGATTAGATCTCCATGGAATGTAAATGGAAGCTTAGGCAGCTACTGTGCCTACAGACATTGGCATGTAGGTATTTAAATTCTGGTATCATTAATTTGGAGCTGAATTCCACCTAGACACTTCCCTCTGTAGAGCACTAAACGTCAACCAACCTCGCAAACATCTCCGCACCTCTTAGCGGGAAGCCCTGAGTGGTCACCGGGCATGTATGTGCCTTTACCTGCGCCCCACATCCACTGGGCGTGGAGAAGTTTTATCATAAACACTTTGAACAGCTTCAAGCTGCAATTGTTCTTCCCTGCCCCTCCCTCCTCCAAAATTTAAATTCTCATAATGAGAAAATTTTCTTCCTTTTCTGTTCTTCAGTGATTTCCTGTGAAAAATTGAGTATCATTGTAACGTGAGTGGGTTAGATGTACAATAACACAATGAACACCTAAGGCTATAGAAGGAGATCTGTGATCTTTAACTCTGCTCTTCTAATGAAAACAACTTTTCTCTCACATCAATAGATTTTTTTTTTTAGGCAGGAGGAAGCTTTGTCTGCAAACTAAGGGTCATCGAAGTCATTATCACCTTGTGCTTTATATCAAGTTAACACGTTCGTGCTTTCACCAACACAGCAGACTAAATATTTTCTATGAGAAAAATAAATAAAGAAGAAATGGGGAAAAAATGTCTTCAAACTGAACCTTAGGAAACAATATATTCCACAATACACACACATTTTTTCCTAAGGAGAAAGGAGAACAAAAATGAACTACAAATGATGTGTTTTATTCATGTTGCTAATTCTTGAGTCTTAATCCAAGGGTTTATCTAGGCTAATGCTATTGTGGAAAGAAAAAAAAAAAAAAAAAAAAAAAAATCACCCCATTTAAGTAGGCTCGATCCTACTGAGGGTTTGCTGTACCCTTTAAGGCTTCTTCTCTAATCAAAGAACAGAGAAAGGCTTTTTAGGTTCATGATTCAAAGCACTTACAGCAGATTTTTGCACTGAACTGCCCTGTAAAAGAGCCTGTCTCAGTGGGCAGAAGGACGGGGAACTGGTCCCCAAACATGACTGACTTGGATGTCACTGGATAGTACAAAGATGCCCCAATGACAGCATAAAGTAAAACTTCCGCACTGACGAATGACACAAAGTATTATCCAATTTTCCTGAGGTGAGTGGTTAGCGTATGAAATGATAACACTTTTGGATATCTGCCTTGTGTGGTGCCGTATATTTATTCTTTGGTTTCAAGTCAGATGGTGTAGTTATTGCAGATGAGTGCGAAGTCTTTGAGTTTAAGTGCCAGAGGCTAAAGATATTTTGCCTCAGGATAAAATACAGGAATTATTTAAGAAGTAAAAAGTATTGTAAATTTAATAACGATCATGAATAAGTTAAAACAGCCTAATTAAAAAGTAATAAAATGATAAGTTCTGTAAGAAACTGTGGAAAGTGTTCACATCCCAGTGTCCATCTTAGAGATGATATCTTTTTTTTTTTTTTTTTTTTTGTGACTCTGTTTTGCATGTTCTTCTCTCATGAAATGCCACAGTTATCCATTTCAGTTTGAATTATGTACATATTATATTCCATTGCTTCACCTTCCTCTTTATGGCAGTCAACAACAATCACAAACAAGGAGTAGCAAAACAACCCCCAGGATTGCTTCATAAATTGCCACAGATACCGTTTCAGGAATTGCTCCTGTTGCCTCATGCAACTATTTCTCCGTTAATCATAATTATCTGCTCCAAACTCTGCTTCTGACTTCATCTCTTCTAGGTGCTTATTTACTCTGTCTTGCTGAGACATAGAGCTTCACTCTGTGTTGGGTTCATTACTCAGAACCCTTTACTACTCTGGCAATAAGTGTAGAATGATGTGTTGTTGTTGTTCAAGCAGCATTATAAAGTCCAGCTGTTTGGTAGCTGAAATCCAAAGTGAGTTCTGGTTCTTTCTATGCCGATGTATTTGGCCATTTTCTATGAATTGCATCTCATATTATCCTACAATTTTCTTGTGTATATCATTTGTTTCTCATGTATCTACAATTTACTTACATTCTGCCATCACACTTATTACATATTCTTGCCCAGTTATTAAAGCACTCATTCTTGAAAGCACCCACATACCATCTGTGAACCAGCTGAATTTGGTGCTCCTTTCATAACAGAAGTGCGCACTCAGCAGCAGATAGACCATAATCTTCCTTCTTTCTTGTACTTGGCCCGACGTTAGAAGCAGAATCATCTTGTCTTTCACATGCAAATAGATTTTACCTATCCATAGTTCCAACCTAAGTGGCTCATTTCAGACTCAAGTAAAACTACAAATGATATTTATAAGGCAGAGCAGAAATGCGGGGAGGCTGAGGGGAGACCTCATTGCCCTCTACAACTCCCTGAAAGGAGGGTGCGGAGAGGGGGGATGAGCCTTTTTAACCAAGTAATAAGTGATAGGATAAGAGGGAATGGTCTCAAATTGCTCCAGGGAAGGTTTAGACTACATATTACGAAGCATTTCTTTCCAAAAGGGGCTGTTGGGCGTTGGAATGGGCTGCCCAGGGAGGTGGTGGAGTCCCCGGGATCCCTGGAGGGGTTTATGAGTCGGGTTGACCCAGCGCTGAGGGATCTGGTGGAGTTGGGAATTGTCAGTGTTGTGTTGATGGTTGGACTGGAGGATCTTCAAGGTCATTTCCAACCTAGATGAATCTGTGAGTCTGTGTAACTAAAAAGTTAATCCTGGAAGACAAGGTTTTAAAATTCCAGCATGCAGGTGGTTGCATTAATTTTAAACTTAATGGCTTTTTGGTTGGTTGATTGGCTGGTTTTGTGTTATGTATTCTTTTTTTTTTTTTTTTTTTTTT
>NW_020799098.1:4130312-4144237 GCF_003259725.1 Athene cunicularia | reverse complement strand
GACTGATGCATGTGTCTTAATGGTAGGAAGACAGTTCATGTTCACTGGTCTGTTTATAGTTAATTTTTCCAAATCCTGTGTTTTTTGTGTCCATTTCTCACTGAAGTAATTTTAAAAAACCAAACATACATGTACAATTCTTAATAGAAAACACTGTTGTCTGGATGGAATACTTCAGATAAATACAAATAGGATCTTACTTCCTTCTCTAAGTAGTGGCTGCTATTAAGACAGCTGAGTCTCAGCAACTACAAAGACACAGACACCATTTTGCAAAAAATTAAAGCCAACAAAACAAAACAAAAGTATATGATCAACAGTGAGTAACATAAATTTGTCCTGTGTCACACCATGAAGGTCGCTAAACTCTGGCTCCGATGCCCTACTAAGAGGACTGATTTGCTCAGGAGGAGAAAACCTCCACCCCTGGCAATGTGAAGTGCTCTTGTGAAGTGGCAGCAAAACACCTTCAGCTAATCCAAAGTGCAGCAAGGAGGTACAATGGGAGTGGGATGCCAGTTCACCACTAACACAGCATCAAAGAAACCCTCAGCACTTCAAATGGCAGCTAGGAGCAGGAGAGGAGGCCACTGTGGAGACTGGAGCCCTGCGACAGTGCGCCCTTGGGAAGCTTACACCAAAGAGCGGGCAGCTGCAACTATGTGCAATCCAAAAAGTTCAGGTGCATCTCAAGCCTAGCCTTACTCACCAATGCCATTAAAGAATCAGGCATGGGAGTAAAACAGCACAGGATCACTGTACAGAAAACCAGCTATGGAGTCCGGGCATTATCACACGATGAAAGAAAGGTGCTGCAGACCACAGAGCAGGTCTATATATCTCAAGCAACAAAACACCCTATTGAGTACTATGGTCACTGTGAACCAACACCCATTTACTGTGTAAGGACGTTTGAGAAAAGAGGGGAATGGGAGATTTGGATAGCACTCCCCACAAGGAGGAGACTACTGTCCTGAACACTCAGAGCTTTTGGGCTTTTCTGCTAACAAGCTTGCCTCTCCTCAGCTCTGCCCAATGACAAGGCCACCTTCAAAGCCTCCACAGGGCCCAGACAGCTCAGAACATACAATTTGGTTGATCTTTTGTTGGAACAACAGCTATGAGAGTTTGTGGAATTTAGGGAAGAGGGCAACAATTGCAGAGAGATCTTGTGCCCCTTAATCTGTCCCGCATCATAGATTGAAATGTGAGGAGAGATGGACAGATGCTCTACAGCAACGGAATTCTCCTTTCTAAATGAGTGAAGATTCACCACCAACTGAGCAACAAAACTGCATAAATCAAGTTTGTCTCAATCACAAGCTGTGATTAGCTTATACTATCTTCACAAGCCACTGTGTTAATACGTTTTTTTTGTGTGTGTTTTTTTTTTTTTTTTTTTTTTTTGGTCTCATTCAAGAATTTCCAGCAACCTCCACTGGAAAGAAATACATATCCACATAAGTGTATGTGTGTATATATATATATATCAATAAGTATTTTCTATAGAGGATCATCCCCCAAAAAAACCCAGAAAACAGACAAACAAAACAAACAAAAAAAAAAAAAAAAGAGGAAAATACATATTAAAAGATTAGATACAAAAATGGGCTCTCAGGTAAAAAGCTCAAAGAAAAACCACTTATACTTCACACAGTGGAAACTTACGTTCCAAAAACATAAACCTCAGCAAATTTAAACATACTGAACTCTAACATTCTGTACAAATCTGCACCGAAAAGAAGGTATTTAGTTGAGGGAAGGATCGTTTACCTATCTCAAGGAAAAGAGTCAGGCTTCAGCTTCCCTGCTTCTCATGCAGATGAGCGTGAGCCCTCTATAGCCGAAGCCTGAAGGGCTCTCGTTTGCTGTGCCTCTCCACGAGAGGAACGCATTCGAGTGGACAAGACTGTTCAAGAGACTAGTCAGAACTACGTTTACCATGAAATGATGTCCTCTATGGTAATTACAACTCTGTCTTTTAGGACACCTGCTGGCTACAGTGTACATCGACTCATAAAAGTTTATTATCACTGATGAATAATTCCTAAGATACTTACTCCTTCAAATTAAAAGTAAACATTTTATGCTAAAGAACAGAATATTCTTAAGCTGATCACTTTGCTTATACACCAAATATTCTTCTTCTCAAGGCTGTTTTTTTATGTTAATATTTGTTATTAGCTTCATAGTTGGTATTTTTAAAAGTCATATGTTAACATATGTGCTGTTAAATCACTCCATATATACACAATTTATAGTTATTTAAGTAATTTAGTATATAATACTTAGTAGAGGCACCAACTTCTCCATCTAGAGTTCATTCCTTTACTGTAAATACTACAAAAAAAGATTATTTAAATCTCTAACCCCTTTTTGATATATATTTAACCCCTTTATAATACATTTTTGCTGGAAAAAAAAAAAAAAAAAAAAGGAGTGATTAGTATTTTGCTACAATAATTCCCTAATGTCATATTCCCTAACAAAATTCCTAGTCCATCATTTCTTCTCTGAAACAATCACAGTCTTCCAAAATTAACTGTACTACCCAATTGGGACATAAGTTTTTGGCTGGGTTTCTTTCTTTTCTTTCTTTCATGTGTTACAGGCAGAGAGACAGAAGCCTGACAAGGAGCCAACTATAAATCACGCATTTTCAAAATTATGTTTTGACCCATCTATGGAACTGAGGACATTACTGTTGCAGCCTTTGGATGTGGTCTAAATTATCTCACAGGTTATGGTTCCCTCAGTGACCATACAACACCTGAAATCTGCACATTCCTGAGATTACTTTTCTTATTACTCTGATAATCCCATTTTTTCCAGTATTCCCAGCTTGAAGGTGATAGCCTGAAGGGCAGAAAGGGAAGGAGATAAGACCAGTATTTTAGGTTTTGATTTTGCAGGAATTATTTGGTTTTGTATTTTTGCCAGTCCTGTTAATAAATTCCTAAGTAATTTCTAACATATCCACAACAGGATGTTTTGCTGTTTTTTTCCCAAGTCCATTCAGTAGACTTTCTAGCACAGTTGGAAGAGCTTGTCAGTGGAAATTCCTTCTCCTCCTTGGCATGAGTTCCTCTGGGACAGGATTGCCTTAAACAACGGCAGTCAGGCAGGGATGCTGTAAGTGACTTGTGCTGTTACTGACCTTTGGAAAACCGCGCCTTTGGAAAGCCACTACTAAAGCCTATAGCAGCAAAAATTAGACTGTGCAAGGATCTATAAATAGCTTAGTGAGCTGAATCTTATCACATCCATGTGGAAGAGATAAGCATAGTCCGAGCCACTGACGCACCTCCAACAGCAAGACAGGAGCTTACAGGATAAGGGAAAAGCTTTCCCACCCATGAGCCAGGTTAGTCCAAATGAGCCCTCTGGTTGGGAGAAGTTGATTTTTTTTTCTGTTTTTTCACTAGATGGTGACACCCTTTTTTCAGATAGTGACACAGGCTGTGCTGAAATGCCTACATGAGCTTGTTAAACATACATGAACCAGCTTTATTCATAAAGTAGGTGCCAGGTTTTGGTAGGTGTGGAGGCACCAGATGCCTCCTCAGGCAGACCCTCACTACTCCCTGCTCTTGTTAACTAGTCTTAGCTTGAGGTAGAGCGATTTTAATTTCCACCTTCTGGATTTTGTTATGCCTATGATTTTTATGCTGTGGAAACATTTAATAAAAGAGGTCTGCATAGGTACTTACAGATAATCATAAATTGTCTTCCTGTCTTTTCCTGAAGCAGATTAAGTAGACTGAGCTCATGTGATCTCTGTCTGTGAGGCATATGTTTAAGAATACTAGACAGCTTTATACAATTTCTCAGAAACATCTCTAATTTTTTAAAAGGTTAGACACAAGAACAGAGCATGGTATTCCAGTAACAGCTAACCGATGTGTTCTGCAGACACGTCCTGCCTCCTTCCCCACTCCTGCGGTTGCCCGTTCCAATCTTGCACTCGTGTCACACACAGCACTCCCATTCAGGTAAGATGCTTTAGCTGAAACACAGCAAAATATTAGTGAGTGTCTCGAACAGATTGCATCTGTATTGCAAAGAGATGAATGAAATTTCTGATTTACTAATTAGTTTTATACTCAGGCATTTATTTGCAAGCAGTAAAGCCATGGTAGTACAGAGCTATTGAAGTCCTTTCCTTCCCCCTCACACACACAACATGCTAATATCGGTGTTGCTCCATGGAGTTGTAATGTACAGAGATGGGTACACTGCACTTGGTGCCTATCATGCATTTGTATTTTGCTTGCTGTGTGGGCGATTTAAACCACCGTTTGATGTTATTTGGAGTCGGAGGACGAACGGTTGTGGTTGGAAGCTCTCTACTCTGAAGTAGAAGAAAGCATTTCTCTCGCAAACGAATAGGTGAAGTGGTTACGTTCCTTTCATCTAGCTCATCTACCTCTGCTGCTCACCACTTCCTGTGAGAGATGAAATTACCTTGATACTTGCTCCAGGCCACTATTGCTCTTTCAGTGCTACTCTGCAGCTGCTGAACTCCTACCATACATGCCCTATTATAATTTTTTTTTTTTTTAAATACCAGCAACAACTAGCTTATTATGTTAACACTGATTTCATTTGATGGGCAGCTCAATATGAAATACAGAAGCTCTGAAAGTCTTGCAGACACATTTGAGCAGAGACATGGTTATAGGTGTAATGACTTAGGTTTGTCTTGTATTTACAACCGTCACAGTGCAAGTGACGGAAACAGGAAAGACTCTGAAGTTTGGAAAGTTTTATACAAGATTTCTATAAATTATCCACTAACTGAAAGTGCCACATGCAGAAAGGTCCAATATTTACCTCTGTAATGTATTCTGAAACTTGGTATAACTTGCAAGGGAATGTGAAACAAACGAGACAACCTGAATTAAGGGAAAGAAATTTTAAGCTGCATATCACAAATCCACACTTAATTGTGAAAATTACTAGCTTGCTTTAAAGTTCAGTACCTCTTATAATCAAGATGATCAATGATCCAAACTATCTCCTGTAATTTTGCATACATTCTCTTTTACAACTCAGCAAAGACAGCAACTTTGCTCACAGGATTCCTGCATATAGACACAGCTATCTATTTCCATGGACAAACCAGTTCTGCATGCAAATATTATTCTGTATATACTCATGTTTATATCCCTTATGGGTTGAGGTCAGGTAGAATTATTCATGAAAGCTGGTTTAGGTGGCTTTAAGGTTGTCTCCTTCTATTAACTATTCAAGGAACTTGGGTCTTCTGAAAGACACTTAAGTTAACTTTCAAAAGTACCTTGAAGTAGATAAAACAAACATCCTGGCTGTAAAATTTACTTAATACATAGTTTTCCAGTGATTTGGGGTTTTTTTTAGATCTGGATCTGTGATTTGGAAGTTAAACTATATACACAACTCCAGTCTTCAGGATAGTCAGTATCAGTTTCACGGTTTAAATGAATTTTTTCTGTGTTAATTGCGATTACACACTCATGAAAATGATGCAGGCACTTAGGAATGCCATGTTGAATGTATTCTGGCTGCGTCACAGAAGCACAATTAGCATGGAGCAATCCATAGCCCAAGTAAATGTTTAATTTGCTTTTCATAACTGAAAGGGTGCAAAGCAACCAGTGCGTCTTAAAAAAAAAAAAAACAAAAACCCTCAACACAGAGACATGAAAATAGACAGGTCCAGTTGCTATAAATCAAACATGACCTCAGGAAGGCAGACAGCAACATTGCCTGGAGGCAGGACACCTCTGTTCTGTTCCAATCTTTACCTAGCCTGAGGCAAGTCACTTCATTTGCTTTGCTTCATTTCCCCATATGCAAAACACTGTAAACATGGGCTGTGTGGGTTTTTTAGGAATTAAATCCTAAACATGGGCAATAGGTGTGTAAATTAGGAGGGGACTTGTGTGCACTGTTACGAGCCCTTTGCCATGGACTAAGAGTTTAAAGAGCGCGACAGCTCTCACAGCGTAGGGCTTCACTTAAGAGTGCTTCAAGGTCAATATATGAGATGTGCTATATGAGGGCGACATACAATTATCCTCAACCTCTACATTCTGGAAAAAGTGGATTAAGCCTTCTGTTTCCAATGTGACAGTCATGTGTTAGTTTTGCTGTCAAAACATCTGACACATTTTAAACAATTCCTAACACTCAGCTAAATTATCACCTCCTTATCTGACTAGCAAATAACTGACCTGGTAAACTTTCAATTTGGTCCCTTTTGGTGCAAAAGAAAAATACGTTATTTAAAATTTGATGGAGTGTCCTTCAGGAGCAAATGAATACAGGGTATTGCCAAACAACTGAGTAAGAATCGCTTCCTAAAATCTAGGTGATGTTTCATAAATGATGTGTATTGCTTTAAATTCCATTACAATCTTATTCTCACTTTTTATATTCTTTTTTTTTTTTTAAAAAAAAAAAGGAGGAAAAACATTTTTATTTATTTAAAGTACACTGGTGATGTGAAGTAATCAGTAGACACCACAGTCATGTTTATAAAAAAGATATTCAATCATCTTTGCTTCCCAGTGTATTTACTGTAAAAATATATATTTCGTTTAAAAAGATCAATTAACTTGTGCAATCAATACATACAGTAAGACATTGATTCTGCTCAGTACTACATTGCCATTAGACTCCAGTTGAACGCAGTAACTAACCTATTGCTGACATATAACAGAGGAAGAAAACGTTTTTATTTCAGAGGAATCTGAACAACTTTCAATTTCCAAATGATTAGAGCAGAGATGCTCACTGTAAAGAACTGACACCATTAGTCATACATTTTATTTGATTGCTTTTCTTAATAAGTCTCTTCGCAGTGCTTGAATTTCCCTTTTCTAGTGAAAGTAGAGATAATTTAGGCTCAGATATGACTCAATTTGGTTGCTGTTCACAAACATACCAATATTAATCCAACAAAATCTTATTTATTGTAGCTGACAAATCAGGCAGAAGAAATCTGTAATGAAAAACAGTGTTAAATTTTATGGCTATGAAATTGTCTCATAAAAATTTAAAGGCCAAAAAATATAAGGGTCAATGGCTGTCATTAATTTTATCTTCACCTGCTGCATTGTATTAGTTAGCCTTAGTAGGAAGGTCTAGCAGCTACTGACCAGAAATGAGCAGAATGAGTAGGATATATAAATCTTTACCTATATATATTTGTGAACTACAAGCTCTCTCTCCCTTTTATATAGACATACACACATATACACATTCTCATATGAAAGTGTCACAAAGTTTTCTCACTTAGAAATCTCAAAATCTGTCACTTCATCAAATTCAGTGCCAAAAAAGCATCTTCTTCTCTCCTTCCGAAGTCATGTGCACTACTTCTTGGATGTTTGAGAACAAAAGTCACAGCCTTCACCCAAAACCTGGATCCTGCCTCTCGGGCAACATTCACCCACAACTGAGTCATCAGATCTACTGTAGATTGTAATGGTGAGAGCACAAGGACCGTTTCAAACCATTTACGGTCCAGGAGGACTGCATCCTGCCTGTCTAGAGGTAAAAAGTTCTTGCAGTCAATGAGTTGGTGTGTTACCTACATCAGCCACCAACTCAGTTATCTTGTCTGCTTCTCCTCAAGGAGTCTGGAAGAAGTCAAGATCTGACAGTCCTGGGTGGCACAGAGCGAGGGTGAACTGCTTTATTGCCTCTCTTCACTTTCAGACTTTGTGGTTACTGAAGCATTTTCACTGGGTGTGTATAAGAGATGATGTGAAAACCAACCCCACAGGTTTAGGCTCAGCTTGCCATGTTACTTAGGCAGTTCAAGCAATAGTGTCCAATGTCTGAAGATTTTTTATGATGAAAAAAAAAAGGATTTCATGAGCTGGAAACAAAGTGTCTGGTGCTTTTTTTTGTTTGTTTGTTTGTTTCACTAATGTCTCTGCTGATAGAGAGCTTTTTGTGAAGACAAACAGTCCATTCAAAAAATTAAATGCAGCAATCTATCTTCTGTTTCTTTTAACTATTGGGAGGAAAAATATTTTTATCTTTGCATAAAAATGTGAAGTTCTTTCTGGTCTTGAGATCCGCTAGAATTACAGAATTTTTAACTTCACTCAAATCCTATTCTAAGAATTGAAATTGTTCTTAATTCCTGGGACAGGTTCAGACACATCTTTTGAACAGAAAGGGGAGGAAAAGAAAGAGTGACTAAGAGAAAACTTGCGATATTTTGTGGGGTATTATAATATAACATGTCATGTGGGCTTGCTTACGAATTCTACACATTTCTTAGGACAATAAACATACAATAGAGAGGTTTGCTGAAATTAGAAACAAAAATGTTAAGTCACATTATGATCTCAAGCTACAATAAATTAAACAGTCTCATCATTTCTTGGTGGTCCAGTAAAGAAAGACCAATGCATCCTGTCTGTTAACTTTTTGATTGCCAGGTTACCACATCCCACTCAGAGGTCACAGCTTGCACTCCTTATGATCAAATTGACTGACATGTATGAACTAGAGTTGTTACAAGCCATTTATTTCTAAGCATATGTGTTTTATTGGTCCCTCATCGTTTGCTACTGATCATTATGTAATTGATTACCTAAAAGCCTGGTCAGTTGGGTTTCAACAATTTGCAACGGCCAATTAATCATGTCTGTGAAAAGTTAACAATTCTGTTTAAATCTTAGTAGAGTTTGGGTTTTAGAAGCTTTTACACAGCAAAAGACTGTTCAGATTCTATTTTGGGCTGAAAATAATATAGCGCAGCCAATACAGACCTCCTCACTTATGATAGCCTTTACTTATGCCATGGGCACTTGTATTAAGCAATGAAAACTGCCCTGCAGCTTCTTGCTACACTCTGAAAGTGTCACACTTTTGACTCACAGTAGGATTAGGTGGAGTAGAGTTTGAAGAACATATGTCTGGACAAATGTTCAAAAGCTAGCCAGAGCATTCAAAGAATATTTCTATCCACTTTTGGAAGACTACTGGAAATTTAAACATTCATATTGTTATGTTTTTTTGCCAAATTTGGATAAAATTTGAGCGGGCAAGCTTTCAGATGATTTTGATTTTTGTTTAGAGTTAATTGAGAACTACAGCCTGTTGTGAAACCTGATGGATCCAAAGCAATATAGATGAAAGAAAATCACTTTGCTATAATTATGAATTCTACCCCTAGGTTTGATTCATAAACTCTTGAGAAAAAAAAATAAAAAAAATCTATTTCTTCTCTTTCTTTTTGCATATAACACAGTCCAGGTTCATAACTAAAATTATAGATATAACTGCCACAGAATTAAAGAGATATTCCTAAAGCCAAGATGAATAAATACAGTACAGTAGAAAGACCAGAAACAAAGTAATACATCCACCCTGAACCAAGCTCAACAGAAGTTGAGTTTTTTACACGAGTTTTTATCGTATCACACCTCTCGAACTCATGTTGTTAATCCAGCAACTTTTGTCATACATTGGTAGCAAGGAAAAGCAGAATGATGGAGAACCTTCTAATTAATTTTCAAAGGGGGAATGTTTCACACTCCCATGTTACATATGACTTCCCTTAAATCCCTACTCAGGGATAGACGGTGAGGTTTTGTGGATATTTTCCCTCAAACTCACCTTCTTTTCACTTCAGAATGCTGAAGTACCGATTCCACCAGCATTTTCTTCACATCACAGAATCATAGAATCATTCAAGTTGGAAAAGACCCTTGGGATCACCGAGTCCAACCATCAGCCCGACTCTACAAAATTCTCCCAACTTCGGATAGAAGGGGTTGCAAGGTACTGATAGATTGATTGGTGAAAACTGACCCATGGCTGAAAAGTAACTGGAATTAAACCTTCCTGTCAAGCTTGGAGCAGGGAACGTTCAGAAATTCAGGATGTGAACTCAGTATCAGTGTGCTTAGTCAGATTTTCTCACTTCAAGCCAGCATGACCATAGAGAGGATTCAGAGCCTTTCAGAGAGCTTTCTTCCCCATTATGGCCACATCATGCAACTTATGGACAGGTTGTACTGGCACAATACCTACAAGGTAATTGAACCCTAGATGTAGGATGAAACAATCCAGACTGCTGAAACTGATACTAGTGAGGTCCAGACTTTGTGCTTAACTTGGGCCCAAGTTCCAAGATCTTTTATCCCATCAGTTCCCCGAGGAATGAGGTTTGTGTCTTATGACCTGCAGTCGTGAAGATTTTGTTGTAGGCTGAGGAAATGTAGCCACCTCTGTCCTATGGCCTGACAATTCCTTACAGTCTCCCCCTCTGTAAGTAAAAAAAAAATAAAATGTAAAGCATGTGAGACTGAACTGAGCTTTGTTGAGAAGCGTAAAGAGAAATTCCCCTTGATGTGTCAAAAGCCATGTACCCATCTGCATCCATGAACATGTTGGAGGATTCTTTTTCAAATCATCACAGCCGACAATTAGAGCTGTATATATTCAGAGTACAGGCTGTCATTGCCATGTCAGTATACCAGAGTACAGCTGTGGTGGGTTAGTCTTTGCCACCAGCTAAACTCCCACCCAGCCGCTCACTCTCTCCCCCTCCCCAGTGGGATAGGGAAAGAAAATAGGACGAGAAACAGGAACAAGAAAGCCTGTGGGTCAAGATAAAGACAGGGACATCTCTTACAAAGTGTTGTAAGCAAAACAGACTCAACTTGGGTAAATTTAATTTTTTGTTATTTAAAATAGATTAGGTAGTTCGAAACAAAAAAGAGAAACATTAGAACAACACTTTTCTCCACCACTCCCAAGTACAACTTCACTCCTTCACTACCATCTCCTCCATCCCAGCCTGAGCAGTGGAGACAGGGAAGGCTTGTACATCACTAGTTATCTCTTCTGCTTCTTCCTTCTCACGCTCTTCCCTACACTGGTGAGGGCTCCTCACATGCTGCAGTTCCTTCAGGGCACATACACACGCCCCAGCATGAGGTCCTTTATGGGCTGCCCCATGTGATCTGCACCAACATGGTTTGTCTGTGAGATTCATGGCATTAGCTGCTCCTCCACCGTGTTTTCTGCCCTTTCTTAACTGCACTTTCCCAGAGGTTCCACCAGCTGGAACTGGTGGTGTCCAGCATGAGGAAGCCCCAGAGCTCTCCTCACAGAGGCTTCCCTGCAGACCCCACTGCCAACAGTTTGCCACAGACAACCATTAGAAAGATAATTAATTTCTACTGATTATTGCTAACTGCCAGCAGGCAATAAGTTTATGGGAGTTACCAGTTCCTTCTTTAAAGTTTTCATCCTTAGCCACATGTACAAAGGTTCTCAACATGATCCAAATATTATTTGCAGTGCCAAGAAAGAAATCCTACCCCTCCTGTACAGAAATCAGAAATAAGCAGTTATGATACTAGATCAAAAAAGAAATCTATTACTCCTAAACTGAGTTTACTATGAACCAGACCTTTTTCTGAGACCTGGGGGGAAAGTGTCATCAGTTTATACCTTCTTGTTAACATACTCATGGCTGCAAATATTTTTCGCCCTCTCCTGGGGAGAAGGTGAGGAAAAATACTGCACTGTTTTCTTAAAGAAAAATCTCTAGCCTTCATGCTCAGGCAGGGAGATACTCCACTTGCTCTTGTTCATTAATCTACCAGGTGTCATTAGAACTCCACGGAGTCCCAACTAGAGTTTATCAGCTCTGCTCTGTTTGTCAACTTGTTGAGTATTTTACAGGATAATTCCTAGCTGCTGTATTCAGGAATTACAAGTCCTCCTAAAAACTCTTTGTCTCTACAGCGAAAAGAACCTAAATCATATTTTGCCTTAAAAAAAAAGCACGATTTGACTCATTGTAACCTTCAGATAGGATTTTTCAAGGCTGCTTTCACGCAGTTGCATGGAAGATAAATAGTTTCTTTGATGTATAGGAGATGACTGGTTTCACTAGATTTATTAAAGGACAGGATGTAAAAAGCTGACTAAAAACAATAACTTAAGTTTCTACTGTGGAACAAAACATGCATTGTTTGGTCTGCCTTAAAACTGAAGAGATATACAGGTACTGAAGCATTTGGATGGTTTGTCAACAAGGAATCAAATGGGAATCAGTTTTGTTGAGATTGATTTAACTGCTTGAACATAGTATAACACTTTCAATACATAATCTGCATTCCTTAAAGATGGGTGTTGCAGGAGAGAAAAACCCCACACAACAGGTTGTTATGGGGTTCCTTGGTGAGAACACCTAAACAATGCAGCTTAATACTTTCACTTGTAAGACTGTATAATGGGCCTATAATTTCCTAAAGCTTAAACTGTTCGGAATAATGTATCCTCTGTCAGATGTCTGGTTCACAGTGCATATGATTTTGAAAATTTAAATAACACAGTTCAACCTTCTCCAATAACAAGACTGAGAGTGGAAGATTTTTTATTTTTTTTTAAATGTATTTGCAGTCCAATCACATAGAAATACTTGGGCTTTCAATCGTTGAATAGGATCAGGAGATTGAAAGTTGTCCAGTTGTCAAGGGCAGTGGTAAAGTTCTTGAAAATTTTGTAAATATACATAAACATAAACACATACTTGAAATTTATAGATTGTACGTGTTCGGAGCAAGCTTTGGGGAGTTTGATAATATGTACAAACCATTCTTTCTGGACAACATCTTGTATCATGTAGATACTGATGAGCCACTATTCATTGTATCTCACACCTTATTACAAAGCTGAGGCGCTCTATCAGTCCAAGAATTACTTTTGTGGAAACTAACCTTCATCACAAGAATCACTGAAATTCAGAATTGGTAGCAATGACTTTCTTACTAATATGTGATGAACAGAAGGGTGAACAGGGTTGTACAGACATATACAGAAAACAAGAGTGAAGCAAAAGTAGAAACCAGTGAGAAAGATAACCAAGTGTTTCAATGACATGAATGAGTGGGGGAAGAAAAAATTAATAAGAACAGGTGAATAAGTGAGGTGTAGCCTGAAAAAAAAAGTATTGAAATGAGTGGGAACCAAAGAAGAGAGATACATTGTCATGACCAGGAAGAAGTATAAACACAAACAGCAATAGGAACTGATGCGTTGGGAGAAAGTCTAGATTTCTTTTTCTTAACCTTCATTTTTTTGTCACTCAACATCAGTAAATCCCACCAACAAGCTATATTTTTCTTCTTTTTCTAATCATTGGCCATGTGATGGAAACTACCTCCTACAACTGTCTGTCAATGAGGCAGTTGAAGTGACAGATATTTGTTCTATGGGTCTGAGGTCTCCAGTCTGTCCAGTGACCCAAACTGGAACCATTCTGGTGCCATGTGATGCAATAACACACACACACACACACACACACACACACAAAAAAAAAAAAGCCCTTCAGATATTTCATGATGAAAAACGAGTCTACAAACATTTCTCTAAGTCTGCAAATCCTGGCACTCAAAGCTTACCAAATGCCAAAACTGACAGTTGCCTTTGCATCTAACTTGCCAGAGTTCTCACATTACGGTAGTCTCCCATCAAATTTCCATGACATTTTTCTCACAAGACATTTGCTTCTATTAGCTCAAAAGCTGAAAGGAAATAATTACATAGATTGTCAATAGATTTTTTTTTTATTTTTTTTTTTTAACTCATCATTTACTGTGTGGTACTTTAGGACTTACTTCCAGAAGAGTAACAAAAATACTGTATGAGCTTCCCAACAATCATCTTTAAGACATTTATTCTCATTGATTCACTTTATTTGTAACCTTCTTTTCCTTCCTTTTTTGCTCTTCTGTCTCTTAAGTCTCTCACAGGTCATTCAGTACAGGTAAGGAGAAACAATGGCAAGTGACTGAGTTGTTGTGGCCTAATGAGTTACTCTAAGTTACCTAAGTGAAGCCTTTTCTAGTCTACTGAGTACATAAAAAAAAAAAAAAAAAAAAAAAAAAAAAAAAAAAAAAAAA